>NW_027664304.1:0-72000 GCF_963455305.1 Plecotus auritus | reverse complement strand
GGGTTCCAGTCCAAAAATTCCGTATCAGAATCATAATTGAAAATCCATGTATTAGGCCTCAAAAGATAGAAATACAAAAGAATTGCCTTCAGACCTTAAATGACTTTTAGAAATTATTAGAGGACATTAATTAGTTAAGACCTTATCTAAAAATTTATTCAATATACTTAGGGAATCCTAAGAAAGCTTTTATTAAGTGTATGCAAAGACCTACCAAATAATTTTCTAATTCTGTGGCTCGCCTCACTCAAGCAGTGAGATGGCAAATACAGCATGTAACAGCAGTTTGCAACCATCTAAAAAATATAAATGCCAAGCAGTTTGGGACTATCTAGTAAATGCTATCTTCCCTAAACCAAGGACACTTAAGAGTAAATAATTTGCATTTTGCCTCCCTAAACAAAGCTTATGTCAATATACTAAAAAAAGACTGATAGCAGAAATCCAATTAGTGTCATTTATTGTCCACACCCAAGGACAAATGAAGTTAGAAAATAAACCTTATTTCAGACTAATTTAAATTGGCAAATTAAAATAAGTGGATATTCAAGGAAACTTAGTTGTCACCTACTATAAAAACAGTTACTACAATTTTTATATTGCACCCCTATTACTATCTGTTATAATAATGTAACCCCTCTAATGTATGAAATAATTATTGTGTGAAATGTTTGCTGTATGGAAACCCCCAATACTCCGTAACTTCCAAAATTAATGAACACCCCACTATCTTTTTTTTTTCTTTTCTAAAAATACATTTTTTATTGATATTTTACAGAGAGGAAGGGAGAGGGATAGAGAGCTAGAAACATCGATGAGAGAGAAACATCGATCAGCTGCCTCCTGCACACCTCCCACTGGGGATGTGCCCGCAACCAAGGTACATGCCCCCGACCGGAATCGAACCCGGAACCCCTCAGTCCGCAGGCCGACGCTCTATCCACTGAGCCAAACCGGTTTCGGCAACACCCCACTATCTTGATGTAAAAGCTCTGAGCCCTTAAAGTGTAAACGCCCTGCTCCCAGCATAAGGCACACCATCTGGCCCACACTGATAAGGACACAAGTTGTTTACCACGGTCTATATAACCCTGAGACTGTCTTCAGTTGAGGTCTCCTGCCCGATAAGAGGAGGACTCCATGTCGCTCTGAGTGACAAGCCCCTGATTGCTCTGCTGTGTGAGCCTGAACCAACTGCGGCCGCCTGCCTGTCTCTGTTTTCGTCGTCTGTCCTTCAGTGTGCATCGCCGGGTGGCCTTTGCTGGAGCCTAGGACCCACTAGGAATAGGTAAATAAACCCCATGTGATTGCATACTAATTCTGTCTTGTGTGTCATGTGTTCTGGTTCGGCTCAGCTGTCTAGACGTTGAAGTACCAGGGGATAGGCCGTTATTGCTGACTCCTGGTCACCTGTGTTTGTCCCACTAAGTCTAGACAGATAATCAATTAATTGGGGCATAATTGGGACACTATCTATATATATAAAAGGTACTATGCAAAGTGTCCCCTTGGGAGTTCGACCGGGAGTTCGATTGCTCACGATGACATGCGCTGACCACCAGGGGGTGGTGCAGAATGAAGAAAGGCCCTGGCTGGCAGCCAGCAGCTGAGGAAGGGAGGGCCCGGCTGGCAGCCAGGGAAGGGAGGCCCCAGCTGGCAGCTGGCAGCTGAGGAAGGGAGGCCCTGTCCCTGGCCAACAGCCGGCAGCTGGCAACTGGAAGCTGGGGAAGGAAGGCCCCGGCCGGCAGCCACAAGGCCCCAATCAGCCCTGATCATCGGCCAGGCCTACGGACCCTACCCATGCACGAATTTCGTGCACCGGGCCTCTAGTATCAAATAATACTAGACAGGAACCGATTCCTCGAGCATTAACTGTTTTTACTGATGGTTCATCTAATGGTAAAACTGCTTATTGTGCAATAGATTCAGAACGAGTCATCCAGACTAGTCATACTTCTGTGCCAAGAATTGAATTAGAAGCTATTAAGGCTGCACTGCAGAATTTCCAAGAGCTTCTTAATATTATTTCTGATTCTACCTATTCTGCTGGCCTGGTAAACAGAATTGAGACTGCTCGATTAAAATAGCTCAGTGACCAAAGTTTATTTATACTATTTAAACAGGTACAGCAAATTGTACAATAAAGACAATATTCCTTTTATATTACTCATATTAGGGCTCATACCACCCTGCCTGGTCCTTTAACAAAAGGAAATGGATATGCCAATCAATTGATTGCTTTATTAAAACAGGGCACAGAATTTCATCAGCTTTTACATCAGCCTGCCAAAATGTTTTCTAAACAATTCTCAATCACTCGACAGCAGGCAAAACAGATTATCAAGGAATGTCCTACTTGCATGTTACATCTGTCTCAAGGGCCTAATACAGGAATTAACCCTCAAGAATTGATAAGGGACCATATCTGGCAAGTGGATGTAACACATTATACTCCTTTTCGTCACCTTGGGGCATTGCATGTCTCTGTAGATACCTTTTCAAAGGTCCTATGGCCCACTGTATCTACAGGAGAAATGGTGAAACAGGTCATTAATCATTGCCTAGCTGCTTTTGCCATCATGTGAATTCCAAAAATTATTAAAACTGATAATGGACCTGCATACATACACAAGCTGTCATTTCCAGCATTTTTTGTACAGAATGGAAAATTCAACACATTACGGGAATACCATACAATTTCCAAGGACAGGCAATTATAGAATGCCAACATCAGCAGCTCAAATCCCAACTTGAAAAAGAAAAAGGGGGAATAGTGATGCTGGAAAAATCTCCTATAGGTAGACTACACCAAACCTTAATTATCTAAATTTTTTCACTTGTAATGCTGATGGCAAGACACCAATAAAATTATACTGGTGTCATAATAACCCCAAATAAAAAAGGCTTGATCAAATGGAAGGATCCCGAGTCTGGCTTATGGAAAGGTCCCAACCCTTTATTAAGCTTTGGTCGAGAATATGCTTATGTATTTCCAGAAAACTCCTTCAAGCCTGGGTGGATTCCTGCAAGGAACATCAAACTCCAATATAGAGCTGCGGAAGAAGGTGACCAAACTAATGAGGACCTTACACTTGAAGCCTCATCCTGTATCTGTGGCTGCAGACAGATGACTACTCTGGCCCCAAATAGCAGAAGCCCCAAGCACACTTATGGACTAATTCCTTAGATGCCTGACAACAATTTTAAAAGGACATGAAAGAACTCAATCCTTTTCACTGGATCTCCTTACATCTGCCTCTTAGCATAACCCCTATTGTCTGTCTCATTCTTATATATTTCTAGTATGCACATGTGGAATAAAGTGTCTTAAAAGGACTCAAGCCCTATAGATGGCAGACACTTTTCAAGATTTATTAAGAAGAGTTTGCAGAAAATCCGAGTCCTGACTCCAATCCTCAGAAATCCAGTTCTTTACCACAGGGGAGAGTGGCTATTATCGGAAGCCTATACATCCCGGGACTCCACAACCACAACAGCCAGGGAACAGCTGCGAACCCAGGACACCACATCACAAGCAGCACAAATACGTGGACTCGAATGAGCTCTGCACCTTCTCACAGAAATAAACAGATGGGACTACCTCAAAATAAAAAGCTTCTGCCAGGAAAAGAAACCATCAACAAAACAATAAGAAAGCCCACTGCATGGGAGAACATATTTGCCAATGTTATCTCCGATAAGGGTTTAATCTCCAACATTTACAGGGAACTCATACAACTTAACAAAAGGAAGATAAACAATCCAATCAAAAAATGGGCAAAGGACCTAAATAGACACTTTTCGAAAGAGGACTCTCAGAAAGCCAAGAGACACATGAAAACATGCTCAAAGTCACTAATCATCCGAGAGATGCAAATCAAAACGACAATGAGGTACCTCCTCACTCCTGTCAGATTGGCTATCATCAACAAATCAACAAATGAAAAGTGCTGGAGAGGATGCGGAGAAAAAGGAACCCTTCTTCCCTGCTGGTAGGAATGCAGACTGGTGCAGCCATTGTGGAATTTCCACAAAAATTTTAAAATGGAACTGCCATTTGACCCAGTAATACCACTTCTAGGAATATATTGCAAGAAGCTAGAAACACCAATCGGAAAGGATATATGCCCCTCTATATTCATAGCAGCACAATTTACAATAGCTAAGATTTGGAAACAGCCTAAATGCCCATCAGCAGATGAGTGGATTAGAAAACTATGGTACATCTACACAATGGAATACTACGCTGCTATAAAAAAGAAGGAATTCTTACCATTTGCAGCAGCATAGATGGAACTGGAGAGCATTATGCTAAGTGAAATAAGCCAGTCAGTGAAAGAAAAATACCACATGATCTCACTCATTTATGGATAATAAAGAACATTATAACCTAACTAGAGGCCCGGTGCATGAAATTCGTGCACTGGGGGTGTGTCCCTCAGCCCAGCCTGCACCCTCTCCAATCTGGGACCCCTCAAGGGATGTCCGACTGCCCGTTTAGGCCCGATCCTGGTAGGATTGGGCTTAAATGGGCAGTCAGACATCCCTCTTACAATCCAGGACTGCTGGCTCCCAACTGCTCGCCTGCCTGCCTTCCTGATTGCCCCTAACCGCTTCTGCCTGCCAGCCTGATCACCCCCTATCCACTCCCCTGCCAGCCTGATTGATGCCTAACTGCTCCCCTGCCAGCCTGATCGCCCCCAACTGCCCTCCCTTGCAGGCCTGGTCCCTCCCAACTGCCCTCCCGTCCTGGCCATCTTGTGGCGGCCATCTTGTGTCCACATGGGGGCAGCCATCTTTGAGCACATGGGGGTAGCCATCTTGTGTGTTGGAGTGATGGTCAATTTGCATATTATTCTTTTATTAGATAGGATGAACAAAAAGATAGATACAGAGGCACAGAAGCATCGAACAGACTGTCAGCTTACAGCGGGAAGGCTGTGGATGGGTGGGAGGGGAGAGGTAAGAGATCAACCAAAGGACTTGTATGCATGCATATAAGCATAACCAATGGACTCAAGACCCTGGGGGGGTGGGGTGAGGGCACGTGCCGGGGGGGCAGGGGAGGCTGGGGGAAGGTCAATGGGGAAAATAAAGGAGACATATGTACTACTATTTGTAATACTTTAAACAATAAAATAAAATAAAAAATAATTTTTTTAAAGAAAACCAAAAGGGAGATATGCGGGAAGCCACTACTTGCCATACTGTCAGCCACTACTTGCCATGCTGTCACTAGAGTGCACCAAGGAACACAGACGGCTGAAGCATCTAGAGTGTTAACAGGGCTGATGCTAAGCACTGATTGTTCATGTTGAGATAGTGGTGGCTCAAGGCAATGCCATAACCTGATAATCCTCTTACTGTTTTCCAAACTTTACCTTCGATATGCCTGTATGCATTGCTAAAGGGCAAGTGTGTATTCAAGTAAATAAATAGCAGACCAGGCCAGAAGTCGATGTGTCTCTTCAAGAAAGAGGCTACACCTGTCCCTCAATGCCTTCTAAATTCATAGTTCTTGTTTAGTATCCTCATTTGTGCATTGGCCCTCCATCAGATCGTGAACCCTGCCGCGAAGGTTGCAGCAATCTGCTCCCACAAATGTGCCTTACTTGGGTGGGTGTCATCTAGTGCATTGAAATGTCCTGGTTCAATTCCAGGTCAGTGCACAGTCCCGCCTGGTTCCTTAGTAGAGTGTGTGCAGGAGGGAGTTGATGGACGTTTCTCTCTCTCCCTCCTCCTGCCTTCCTCTCTTCCTAAAAAAATAAATAAAAGTATTTTAAAAATATATTTAAAAAGAACAAATTCTGTGATTTATGTACTCACAACTATAAGTCTACTTTTGCCACACCTTGTTTATGAGTGACAGATAAGATTATTAGATATGTGACAGTTTCACAGCTTTATCTCTGTGTCAAGGCTCAACAATAGTACACATTAGAAAAGTGCACATTCTTGCATGTCAGTTCTCATTTCCTGGGAGGAAAGCATTGCCTCAGTGGCAGCAAATATTGACAAGCAGTGAAGATTAATGCCATCAGAAACAACAGGAATTCTGACTGGTTACAAAAGACACATCCTGGGACTGATTACAGTATTATCCTTCCCATAGGCTTCAGTTCCCACATATTGAGAAATGACCTTGTGGTGAGCACTGTATAGAGACCACGGGAATCCACACAACCATTAAATTATTTTCTCTGCCAATGACTTCAGCTACAGGAAAAAGTTTTGGAGGACTGAGAATGTCTGTACACAAAGGTCACACAAGCCACAGACCCAGGAACATTTCTGCATTTACGTTCAGAAGAGGCACTTTCCATTTAATTTACTGCAATCTCTCCTATCACTATGAATACAGTGTTTCTGTCTCAATAGTAGGTTAACCTCAGAGTCTTACAAAAAATGTCACAAGACTATGAAATTTCTACTTCATAGCACACGGCTCCTTTGCAGTATGTGGGGAGGAATTCCCCTAAACATTGCTGAGAATTATGTAATGCATACTATGAATGGAGAACATAATTCATAGTGTTCACAGAAGGAAAGAAAAGGACTCCTCTTCTGGGTGACCATTGACCTCACCAGTAATCAAGGTGCCAGGATATAAATTAAAACCACAAAGTCATGCAGTCTTTCTTTCAAGGCCTTTGGCAACAATGCAAAATAAGCTGGTTTTGGACAAAGAGTGATTTTTCTGCCATCATGCTCTCCCTTCCGATGGACTGAAGGTTTGATGTCCCCACAATATCTGTTCACATCTACATGCTGACAGATCACAACAGTGCTTTCAAATCATCGCAAGAAGTGAATAGAACCAACGCTATTAAAGGTACAACAGAAAAAAAGCTTCCTTACCAAAATATCATAACCCAGAGCCAGTGGTTTTCAGACAGGTGAAACAGAACCTAAGCCAATCTTCCAGCATAATGTGAGAGCCACAAACCTCTGAAAGTGGTACCATTTATTTGCTGAGGATGGGTGTTCTGGACAAACCCTGGGTCACGCCAATACTGTAGTCAGAGAGAAAGAAATGAAGAACCCGCCAAGAGTTCAGAGTATTTAGAATTTTCTCAAGCACAAGAGAGCATGCAGGGTTTTAGAATGATTCACACTGTTCAGGTAAGTCAGGTGGTAGAGGTGAAATCACTTCAGCCACAAACCCTCACAGTGACATCAATCGGGTAGTAGGCCTGGGCAAACACACAAGTGCAAGCAGCTCCTTAAAGCCTCACTTGTACCTGAAACTTATGAGGAATTTGGCAGAGTGTATGAACTCGTAAAAAGGGATTATATTAAGGCAAATGTGTATCACAGAGTCTGTCTCACTGTTGTTATTCTGAGTAAGAAAAATGAAACATTCCCTACACATTTAAGGATTTTCTCCAGTGTGAAATCTCAGATGTCTTAGAAGGTTATATTTTTGTCTAAACAATTTCCCAAACTCTGTACACTCATAAGGCTTTTCCCCATGTGAACTCTCTTGAAGGAAAGGAGCTGACTACTGAACCCAAAAGACTTCCCATATTCACTACACTCATAAGGTTTTTGCCCAGTGTGAACTCTGATGTTCTGTGAGGGTACAACTTTCACTGAAGGACTTGCCACAATCAGTGCACTCATATGGCTTCTCTCCAGTGTGAACTCTGAGGTGTGCAGTGAGGTGACTCCTTTGACGAAAGGACATCCCACATTCTCTACACTCATGCAGCTTTTCTCCAGTGTGAACTCTCTTATGTCAAATGAGGCTAAAGATTCGTCTAAAAATTTTCCTACATTTGTTACACTCATAAATCAGTTCTGCAGAACAGACACCCTGAGATTCAACAACTTTCTGGTGGCTGGCAGCATTTTCACATTCACCCCACTGGTGATGACTTTTTCCACTGAGAAATTCCACAGCAATCTCACTGCCACAGTGTGGCTCCTCAGTGCTATGAGTAGCCTGGTGCTGGAGAAGCTCTGAGGGAGCTTGGATGGCTTCCCCAACCTCCCTAGTGTTTGAAGGCACCTCTGATAGGTAGAAGCTGCACCTGGTCACAAATGAGGCCTTGTCCATAGTTTCTTTGAAGGACATCTCTCCACCAGCATTCTTCTGTTGCTGGTGAGGATTTGCACTGAAACAGATGCCTCTCACACATGCATCACTGAAGAAGCCTTTGTGCTCAAAGTATGCTGCTTGTAACTCAGTCAGGTGCAAAGTATCTTTTAACACTGAGAAACACCGCTTATACGAATGGTTCTTCTGGGTTGATGAAGCTATCCTAGGAAACCTGACCTGTGACTCTCTCTCTACAGATACACTCTGATCAGAGCAGGCCTCATCGTCATCCTTCTTATGCCAACAACCAGAAAACAGAAAAAAGATGAGGAAATTAATGCTGACTATGGTGACGGGGGGTAGTTTCATTACAAAAGTGTGTTGACCATGACACCGTGGCTCTAGGCAATTTTCTGAAAAGAAGATGTGCAGGAAGGATTACTGAGAGGCTTCTGTGAAGTTCTGGGTCTCTGAAGATCAGAAAAGAAGGAAGACCACAGCAGGAATATGACAAAAAGATGGCAAGCACCACATGGCACAGAAGTAAGACTTTGTGCCCTTCCTTAGGCCAACAGTGTTCAGTAGGGCTTGTCTGCAGGTGACATAGCAGCTCTGCAGAACTTTGCTTATGTCTTATTCAAAGAAAAAATCAGTAAATGAGTAGCTGTTGTTCTAGGACTACTTAAGCATGTATGTGCACCTCATAACACATGTGCAGGTCAATGTTAAAGAATACTGCAGAGGCAGCAGTGCAGAGGAACAGGTGATGTAAAAATGCCACAAGGGTGAACATAGCCAAATGCTACAAAGTCCTAGGTGAAATAACATATCAGAAAGTGTAATGCAGGTCAAATTAAAGGTAAAAATGAGGTGTAGGCAGTGGCACCTCATCTGAACACTGATGGAATTGAGCTGGTTCCTGGTATAATTTAAACACAGCCCTTGTGTCATACATTATGATAGTTTCCACTCTGCTGGGCCAGGCCTCCTCTGAGACCATCCTGCATGTTCACCCTGTGAAATAAACCAGGGTTCTCCCTGCACCAACTTCTCTACAAATACATAAAACATAAATATTCCAAGTATTAATGAAAGATGACAGGGTGACCAACCAGCCCTGGTCCAGAGCAATTCCACTTGCAATAGTATTCAGGGAATGTAATAATACAAACACCAATTGAAGGAGGGTCTTACAAGAACAGCCCATGGTTCATGTAAGTAAAGACCGTAACCTGTCACAGGTACTCCCTGAGGACCTTTATCCAGAGGAAGGGTGCAAAAATGGAAGCCATGGATCTGGATATAGTCACCCTCCCAGGGAGAGAACAGCAGGTGGGACTATTAAGCTGTTAGACTCCTGACTCCCAGGCACAACACGTATAGTTTGAGGAAAATAGTATTAAAGCAGTTTGTGGAGTCTATTCCTCAGGGCTCTTCACACAGCTCAGCACTAGCATCCATAGCACATTTGACGTGACAGTGAGGGAAATTTGCAGAGCTCATGGTCTGGCTGTAAAAGAGAGAAAGCTACAGGTGGATAATAAAGGAAGAGAGGGCATCACCTCAGACTGTTAGGAGAGATGTGAAGGTCTAACCTACAGATTATACAAGTGCAAATACTTCCAGCATCACTTCGCAGTACAGAAGTCTCTGAGCCTCAACAAGGATCCCCCACTCCTCCGGAGAGAAGGAAATGGCCATGTCCTCAAAGTTCATATCCTGCCATAATGGGGACAGTTTAGTCCTTTATCAGCTTCTCTCCTAGGATTTTACATTGATCATACACCTCAACTTCCATATCCATCTGCTCCCTCAACTTCTGACTACAGAGAAGATATCAGGCCTTTGTTTCATCAAAGACACTCACTCCTTATATTCCTACTGATGCTGTGTCTTCCCACAACAATAAGGGCAATGAGCAACAATAGATCATACCTGTGTTCTAGAACTCACATGTAGGCAACACTGTGCCTTTTCAATACAGTGGGTGTCATGAACATAGGGTACAGAGAGATGTTGTCCATAATGAGAGTGTGAGTGATTGACACTGTTCTTGTCAGGCAATAAAGAGCAATTAAAACAAGATGAGACTGCAGCTGTTGCATATTAACTTGTGAATCACACACCAGGATTGTGATTCCCTAGATTCTCATTTCAAGACCCTGAAATTTTTGGCATCACACTTCACCCTTTCAACACCAATCCTAGGGTGCTGAGGCCATCACTTTACACTGCCTGCTGCACATAAGTCTTTGCACCACACTTCTCTCACACAGCTTCATTCCCAGAGGCATAATGCCAAAGGTATCACAAATATGTCATGACTTGGACAGTTTTTCTTAATCATCTTCATTTCCAATACTCCAGTTCACCACTTCAGTAATGTATTTCTCTCTTACCCTTCACCCTTCCCAAAGCCAGCTGAGATGACACTGATGTATGCTATCTCTTTCCTATTGATCACTGTAACTGCCTTTCACAACAAAAGGCAGGTGTGCACACATATTTCACCTAATCTCTGGACCAAGAATGTACCACCATAATAGATCCTCTTTTCAGGAATTAATCTGAAATTCACCATATCACATTATCCAGATATCACCAGAAATGAATTCCGCCTTCATTCCCTCTTATATGTCAATGTCAGGGCCCCTGCAGCCATGAATGCACATGCCCTCTCCAAGTACACATCACTCTTTCTAACATAACTCTCTCAAACCTACACTCCCACAGTCCCAGCCCCCATAATCATCTCCCTGACTTCCTACTCATTACTCAGCATGTGTGGTTTTGTGAATGTCTGGAAAAAATTCAAACAGAATTAACTTCTATACCAACTCTCATAGTCCACATTCATTGAGGAAGCCTTGAGTCCTTCTATGATGGCCTCCCTCCCTGATTGTTTTTTTCTTCAACCTCACCTACTGAGAAGCACATCAAATCAGAGATACCTGGAGCCCAGCTCTTCCGTTGCTGCACTTGATGTCCCTTTCACCAGTCACAGCCTTCAGCACTCAAGTCCCATGGCCTATGGCCCTCTATCCCAGGTCCAGTGTGTCTCACATATGAAAACTCATGCCTGTATGTAAATCAATCAGACTACTGACCATACCACAGGCCACACCAAGGCTCTCAACACAATCCTGGTGTGTGATTCACAAGTAAATATGCAACAGCTGCAGTCTCATCTTGTTTTAATTGCTCTTTGGTCTCCAATTAAACAGAAAATTTTTTTTTTAAAAAAGATGATCTACAACTCTACCCTGGTCACTACACTCCCAACTACCTTTCAAAGAAATTTTCAACCTGAACTGCTCCTCAGAGTTCCAGATGCTCATGAACTGCTCTCTGAAATATCACACACCATAACAGATAAAAGATAAAAGTTTGGTATCCCCAATGAACATTACATTTCTACTATGAATATCTGCATCTCAGTTGATGGTGCTTCCATACCTCCAGCTGCCAAATACAAACCTTCAAGTCATCCCTGGCTCTTACCTCTCTCTCAAACTCAAAATTAGAAAATCCAGTTGGCCACACCTAAACACCGATTCAGAATGCAACTGCTTATTTCAACTCCACAGTCACCATCATGGGCCACTTACCATCACGCTCACCAAAACTATCACAGCAGCTTCCATCCTGGTTTTTCTACCACTTCCATCACACCCATATGGTTTGTCATGCTTCAGCCATAGGGAGTCTAATGAGATCTGGGTCAGATCACCTGCCCCTATTGCTCCAAATCTTCCATTGTTTCCTTCACCTGCAGAACAGACTCCAAAGGTATCACAAAGCTCCTCTAGATCTGACTCCTGTCCCATTGTTACCAGTTTCTATTTTTAAAAAATGGACATAAGCCCCAGCTGGTATGGCTCAGTGGATAGCGCACCGGCCTGTGAACTAAAGGGTCCCAGGTTTGGTTCCGGTCAGGGGCACATGCCAGGGTTGTGGGCTCCATCCCCAGTGGGGGGGAGAGGGGGTGTAGGAGTCAGCCTATCAATGATTCTTTCTGATCATTGATTTTTCTATCTCTCTCCTTCTCCCTTCCTCTCTGGAAGCAATAAAAAGATATTTTTTTTTAGAAAAAGGACACCAGTTGGTTCCTAAATGAGCTCAGTCTTCACTCTAAGCCTTTGCACATATAGGAACCTATGCCTGGAAGGACCTTTCACTTCCAATTCTACTGTTGGCCAAAAATAGGGATCACTTCATACAACCCAAACATGTACTTAGAATTCTGGGCTTGGTGTCTCATCAAGGTCCCCAGGTACAAGAGCTAGAGGAGAGGCAGGACAATCCCAGGATACCACTATCTCAGAAGTCATGAGTGTGAGGCCCTGATATCAGTTCCACAAAACTGCACCCTTAAACCACTCTGCATTTGCAGGAATCTGTGTTAAGAGAACGATCTGTTAAGACCCTGGCCACCACCCCCAGGATCCATGGGCTCAGACTGCTCAGTACCGTTTCCCAGCCAATGGGGCCACATGTCCTGGAAATGACCGCATTACCTCAAGGCTCAGTCCTCAGTGCACACTCTTGCCAGTTATCTTACCTTTTACAGGACTTCTGCCTCCTGTCCCTAACTGCTATCATCTCTCTTCTGGTCTGTTCTTCTTCTGAGCTGCTTTGGGAAAAACTACCTCACACAAGGACCCTCTTTTGTTCAGGACCATCCGTGTCCCCAGTTTCCTGAGAATGAAAGTAAAAACTCCTCGTGCAAAACACGGCCTCATCTTCTTTGTCGCCTTTAGACAGAAAACAAGTCTTGGGTTTCCCACATCACACCTTTTGTCACACATGAGCTACTCACTGTTCCGGGCACTGCGACCTGGACTGCAGGACCCCAGAGGTGCCCGCACCCCGAAGGCTGGAGGGTTAAATCCCATGAGGCTGCGTCGAACTCTGTAAGCAGAGAGGAGTCCAGGAGTCACAAAGACCCCAATTCTGGTGTGTTGGGGCTCAGGAAACCTCAGACACACCACTGGGGAGATACTGCCTCTGATGCCTTGTCCTACTGGAGACATGGATCTGGCAATGGGAAGCCTCAGTCTCTGTGAACAGACCAAAGAGATCAACATGATCATCAGGTAGACGCAGGAAGTCCCACCCTCACCCACATACACCTGGATAATATGCCTCTCCTGGGCTTTCATTGGCTAAACCCAGCCATCATTAGGGACATAGCCCTTTGCGTAGTATACCTTTTCAGGCCTCCCAGGTGTAAATAGGATCCCAGTCACACACTGACCATTGAGAATATTGGCGTTTGGGAGCCAGGGTGGTGCTGGGAAATGACAACATTAGGATCGTGTGGCTGGTGGTAGTTTCTGGTGTTTGTTGTCTCCATCTGATTTTTTGTTTGGCGATATTATTTCATATTCCACGAATCTCAGAATGCTCCTTGAGGTGACAAGTATCCTTTTAATGATTCCTTTATTTGATTTTTGAGAGAGAGGATGGGACAGGAAAGAGAGAAACATGGGTCAGCTGCCTCCTGTTGACCCCTCATCCTCCCACTGGGAATCCAGCCGGAACACCAGGCTTGTGCCTCATGAAGAATTGTATCAGAAATTTTTCCGTGCATGGGAAGATGCTCAAACATCTGAGCTATCCCAGCTGTCAGATTTTTTTTAATTTTTAATATAAAAATATCACATTATTGCCCTAACCCTGCGGTCGGCAAACTGCAGCTCGCGAGCCACATGCGGCTCTTTGGCCCCTTGAGTGTGGCTCTTCCACAAAATACCACGGCCTGGGCGAGTCTATTTTGAAGAAGTGGCGTTAGAAGAAGTTTAAGTTTAAAAAATGTGGCTCTCAAAAGAAATTTCAATCGTTGTACTGTTGATATTTGGCTCTGTTGACTAATGAGTTTGCCGACTACTGCCCTAACCGGTTTGGCTCAGTGGATAAAGCATCAGTCTGCAGACTGAAGGGTCCCAGGTTTGGTTCCCGTAAAGGGCATGTACCTTGGTTGGGGGCACATCACCAGTAGGGGGTGTGCAGGAGGCAGCTGATCGATGTTTCTAACTCTCTATCCCTCTCCCTTCCTCTCTGTAAAAAATCAATAAATATATTTTAAAAATGAAATAAAATAAAAAATATCACATTATTAAGAGACAAATCAGGCTATTAGAGAATATATATAATCCAATTTTATTTGTTTAAAAACAAAATTTGAAATGCTACATAGAACAAAAAGTTGACATTGCATACATTGTTAGAATGTTGGTAGTCAATACATATTGTGAAGCTATGGAACTAATAGCTACCGAATGTTTTCTACAGGTGCCAGGCCTTGAATTCAGTGCTTTACATGCATTATTATGTCATTTAGTCTTTCTGCAACCTGAGAGTTTATGAAGAGGAAATTGAGGCTCATAGGCTTAATGTAAATTGCCTAATTGTAGAGTTAAATAAAGGCAGGACTGGAAGGCAAACACATGTGTTTCTAATAACAGAGCTCTGACTTCTAATGTTAGGCTCTGCTGCCTCCTGGAGAGCAGAATTGTTAATGCACACCCATTACGACAGGCTAGATGTAATAGTAACAAATAGCCCCAAAGCTTTAGTGGCTTATAGTAAAGAAGGTGTCTTTCTTATTCATGCCACATGCCCTCCCTGGTTCTCCAGGGACCAGGATAAAGGTGCAGTTACCATGTAGGTACCTGCTAGGTATTAGTAGCAATGAACAGAGAGAATGCCAGTCTCTGGTTCCAGACTCTTGTGTTAGTAGTGACAGACTTCACTCCCAACACATTTCATTGGTCAAAGCACATCACGGGGCTGCAGCCAAATTCAGGGGGTCAGAAGGGGAACCTGATATACTTGGTGGGCCCTATGAAGGACACCACATGGTGCCAATCAATCTGGGGGACTTTTCAGGGGTGAAGGAGAGGAATGGGCATTGGTAGGAAATAACCGCAGGAGTCAGTCAGCATGGACTGCTTTCTCTTCATCCATGTGCACTTTGTCCCTGAGCCATCACGGGCAAGATTCAAAGGAGTGAACTTCAAAAAAAAAAAGGAGTTTGGTCAGTGTTCACTGGCAGTAAACTCAGAACCACTTCTGAGTGTAACGTTGTTTAAATCTCTGGCTGCCTCAGTTTATACACTGTGGTGATTGGGAAGGACACAGGACTGCAAGCATTCCAGCGTCCATGTTCTTTTACATTAACCTCAGTCACTACCCTGCCTCTAAGTCTCGTTATCATTTCAATTGCCCTGGTCTGCACTTCCATTGGAGATCACGATAAAATATGCTGACATTTACACCAATGGTGATCCTGTGGTTTCCACTCATTTAGCATGAACATGTGCTAAATGTGGTTTCTCCACAGTTCTCCTCATCCCCATTGGAGAGAGCACTGGGGCTACTTCCTCCGGCTGGTCACAGTGCTCCCGGATGGCCGTGCACTCCCACTATATTACCAGGATATAGAAAGTTGGGAGTGATGCTCTGAGCATCCCTAGGTAGCTTCCTCTATTACAGTGGTTCTCAACCTTCCTAATGCCGCGACCCTTTAATACAGTTCCTCATGTTGTGGTGACCCACAACCATAAAGTTATTTTCGTTGCTACTTCATAACAGTAATTTTGCTACTGTTATGAATCGTAATGTAAATATCTGATATGCAGGATGTCTTAGGCGACCCCTGTGAAAGGGTGTTTGACCCCCAAAGGGGTCGTGACCCACAGGTTGAGAACCGCTGCTCTATTATGTGTCAGCCTAGCTTTCACAAGGGCAAGGTTGTGACCTGTTATCCAGGGACCAGGAGTCTCACAGGACTGTCCCTGCCCTCTCCAGCAATATACAGTTTCTTATTCCTAGGGGATAATTATGGGCCTAAGAGTTGTTCCCTTCAGCGTTGTCCCATATACATCCATATGCATCAGAAAGTGAATCAGGCTGCATGGAGGGCAGCTGTCTCAGGCAGGCACAGCTATGACCTGTAAGGACCGAGGCTGTGGACACTGTTGACTCTTTCAGACTTGGGAAGTATCAATAGAATCAAGACCACAGATCTCAGAATAATCTCACATAATTTGTGTCATAGTCATGATCCCCTCACTGCTTTTTAAGTACAAAAATCCCCAATGGTTTTTGGATAAAATAATCTGTTTATTTTTTTAACTTAGATTAGTCTTTGAGTGATAAAAATTAACTTACCCGTGAGAGAAGGTGATTCTGAGGGATTGCAACATAGCTTTGGAAACTGGAGAGTGTAGAGCTCATGGTGAACTAGGAACTGCTTTCTTTAGAGAAACCCAAGTTTCTAATGTCTAAAACCACTAAGTAGGAAGCACAAGTCGGTCAACGTGTAGTCTTTCTTTTTCTTTTCTTTTTTTTCCCTCACCCTACGATTCTTTTTCCATTTACTTCTAGAGAGAGTGGAATGGTGGGAGGACGTAGAGAGAAAGAGAAAGAGAGAGAGAGAGAGAGAGAGAGAGAGAGGGAGAGAGGGAGAGAGGGAGAGAGGGAGGGAGAGAGAGAGAGAGAGAGAGAGAGAGAGAGAGAGAGGAAGAGAGAGGAAGAGAGAAAGAGAGAGAGAGAAACATCCACAAGAGAGAGACACATCTATGGGTTGCTTCCTTTATGTGCCCGGACATAGCCTTAGGATTAAACCTGCAACTGAGGTCTTTGCCCTTGACCATAATGGAACCAGAGACCATTCACTCCTGGAGCCAAAGCTCTAACCACTGAGTTAACTGGCCAGTACAGTCTTTCTTAAAACACGGGAATCCAATGGAGACCTCTATAGGCTGATGTTGGCTTTCTAAAGATGATTTATTGAGCTAGATTTATTGTAAATGTCATTATCGCAAATATTATTTCTTTTATTCCATATCCTGTCCCATTGTTGTGAATTTTGGCCAGATATTCTGAAATTCTGTGGATGCTTATCATCAATACTGCCTCAGTGTATGTCATTTTTCTCTGGAGTACTATCCTTGGGGTGTGTATACTAAAGTACCTTACATGGGAAACCATAAACATCCTACAAGACGCCATAGGCAGCAAAAGAGCAGACATATGTCCTAGCAATATCTTTACAGACACAGCCCCTAGGGCAAAGGAGACGAAGGAGAAAATAAACAAATGGGACTACATCAAAATAAAAAGCTTCTGCACAGCAAAAGAAACCATCAACAAAACAACAAGAAACCCCACTGCACGGGAGAACATATTTGCCAATGATACTTCCGATAAGGTTTTAATCTCCAAAATTTACAGAGAACTCATACAACTTAACAAAAGGAAGATAAACGATCCAATCAAAAAAATGGTCAAAGGATCTAAATAGACACTTTTCGAAAGAGGACATACAGAAGGCCCAGAGACATATGAAAACATGCTCAAAGTCACTAATCATCCAAGAGATGCAAATCAAAACAACAATGAGATACCTTCTCACACCTGTCAGAATGGCTATCATCAACAAATCAACAAATGGCAAGTGCTGGAAAGGATGTGGAGAAAAAGGAACCCTCCTGCACTGCTGGTGGGAATGCAGACTGGTGCAGCCACTCTGGAGAACAGTATGGAGTTTCCGGAAAAAGTCAAAAATGGAACTCCCATTTGACCCAGTAATCCCACTTCTAGGACTATATCCCAAGAAAACAGAAACACCAAACACAAAGGACATATGCACCCCTATGTTCATAGCAGCACAATTTACAATAGCTAAGATTTGGAAACAGCCTAAGTGCCCATCAGCAGATGAGTGGATTAAAAAACTTTGGTACATCTACACAATGGAATACTATGCCGCTATTAAAAAGAAGGAACTTTTGCCAAGACCGGTTTGGCTCAGTGGATAGAGCGTCAGCCTGCGGACTGAAAGGTCCCAGGTTCGATTCCGGTCAAGGGCATGTAACTTGGTTGCGGGCACATCACCAGTGGGAGGTGTGCGGGAGGCAGCTGATCGATGTTTCTCTCTCATCGATGTTTCTGACTGTCTATCCCTCTTCCTTCCTCTCTGTAAAAAATCAATAAAATATATTTAAAAAAAAAAAAAGAAGGAACTTTTACCATTTGCAACAGCATGGATGGAACTGGAGAACATTAGGCTAAGAGAAATAAGCCAATCAGAGAAAGATTAATATCACATGATCTCACTCATTTGTGGGATATAATGATCAACATAATTTGATGAACAAGAACAGATTGATCTAGAGACAAATGGTAGGGGAGGGGAGGTTAGAGAGCAACCAAAGGACTTACATGCATGCATATTAGCATAACCAATGGACACAGACTCTGGGGCTGTGGGGGCTTGCCAGGGCTGGGAATGGATGGGGGAGGGGGTCAATTGGGGAAAAAAGAGACATATGTAAAATTTTAGACAATAAGAAAATAAAATAAAGTACCTTACAGATACACTTTTAAGCAAAAGTGTCAGCCACTGGACTTTTTATTTGCATTCAGTTCTGGAAAGTTCCCTCTGGTACAGAGGTACCAATTGGAAGGCAGCCCGAGGCTCAAGGCAAACTGTGAGGCCTCCTGCAGAGAAGGTCAACTCTGTCCACAGGGCCCACAGTTCAGCCATGAACCCACTTTCTGATCCTGGTTGTCCAAACCAACCACAGTGACTATCTTCAGCTTCCTGGTCAAAGAACATGCTAAACTGTGGGTTCCACCCCAGTAGGTGGCCTGTAGGAGACAGTTTATCAATGATTCTCTCTCATCATTGATGTTTCTATCTCTCCCCCTCTCTCTAACCTTTCTGAAATCAATAAAAACATTCTGAAATATATTTTTAAAATCAATAATATGTAAACAAAACTTTAAAGATATATTTAAAACTTGCCATTTCCCAATTATTTTACTAGTAGAGGCCCAGTACACGGCATTCGTGCACTTGCGGGGAGAGAGGTCCTTCAGCCTGGCCTGCGCCATCTCTAGTCTGGGACCCCTCAGGGGATGCCCTCTTAGCGCTGCTGCGGAGGCAGGAGAGGCTCCCACCACCACCCCTGCACTCGTCAGCAGTGAGCCCAGCTTCTGGTGGAGCAGCACTCCCCGTGTGGAAGAGCACTGACCACCAAGGGGCAGCTCCTGCGTTGAGCGTCTGTCCCCTGGTGGTCAGTGCACATCATAGTGACCGGTCGTTCAGCTGTTTGGTAGATTTGCATATTAGGGTTTTATTATATAGGATTTTATTATAAACTAGAGGTCTGGTGCACAAAATGCATGCATGGGTAGGGTCCCTAGACCTGGCCAGCGATAAGGGCTGATCAGGGCCTTCCAGCTACCAGCAGGGGCCTTCCTTCATTCCATGCCGCCCCCCGGTGGTCAGCGCATTTCATAGCAAGCGATCAGTCTCCCAGTCAAACTCCCGTGGGGACAATTTGCATATTACGCTCATATATATATATATATATATATATATATATATATATATATATATATATATAGATGTTCTTGAGGATACTGATTGCTACCTAATTAATATGTTGGAAATAAAATATGATGATTTGCTACTGAAATATCTTATCATATCCTTGTTCAGTGCCATCATTTTGACAGTTTGAAACTAACCACAATGAGGGTATTTACATGAGGAAGTTAACAAAGATTGCAAACCTAGACATCACTTTATGTATTATTGAATGCTTAGACTTAGAAAAGAGTGGTGGAGAATGTTAACAATGCATATAAAACCTGTAAGTATATGGTACACGTGGATTTAAATTGTACATAGGTTAAAAATTGAGAAAAACTATTTTCCTTACAGTGTTCAAAACCCATAGTTCCATATAGCAAGAAGTCGTTGAGTTATTGAGGAATGAGTGAAATTCAAATATATATCTTAGATTGTGAACTGTCCTCATATTGGTTAAAATAATAAATTATTTTAAAAATAAGCAAAATTTCTGAGCCAACATCTTAACAAAAAAGATAAAGACAATGTAAATAAATGTGTGAAAAATGTTCACCATCAAAAGTATTACAAAATAAAATTAAAACTAAAGCAAGGTCATATATAGACATTCCAGACCTACTATTTAAAAAGATTAACCATTGCATGTCCTTGCAGGGTTGAACAAAAACTGGATTTTTTTATATGCTGGGCATGGGTGGGAAGGCAAAGTGCATGACAATTTTAAATCACAGTTCTGCATATGTTAAAATGTGAAACATTCACCTACACTGCAACCGTTTGATTAGTAAAGTACATATCTATGAAGATAACTGAACACAAATATTCCAAAAAGATTTATTTATAACTAGTAGCCCTGCGCACAAATCCGTGTGCCAGTAGGCCGCTGCCGCCCTCCTGTAGCTCCCCTGACCCCTCCTCCCTCCTCTCTCCACCCCTCATAGCTTGTTTTCCTGCCCCCTTCTGTTGCTCTCTGCCACCCACTTGTAGTTTTGTCCCCCACCCTCCTGCAGATCCGTGATCCAGTCGTTAGGCGAGGTAGGTCGTTATGACTCAGGGCGTAACAGATAATGCACATATTCCTCTCTTATTATATAGGACTAGAGGCCCGGTGCATGAAATTCATGCATGAGGGGGGGTTCCCTCAACCCAGCCTGCACCCTCTCCAATCCGGGACCCCTCATATTGGGCCTAAACCGGCAATCAAACATCCCTCTCACAATCCAGGATGACTGGCTCCTAACTGCTCATCTGCCTGCCTGCCTGATCGCCCCTAACTTCCCCCCCTGCTGGCCTGGTCACCCCCCTCTGTTGGCCTGATCGCCCCTCACTGCTCCCCCTTGATAGCCTGGTTGCCCCTAACTGCCCCCCCCCCCCCCCCCCGCGGACCTGGTTGACCCACGCAGCCTGCTGCTCAGTCGTTTGGTCGTCCCTCACTAATCCCTCTGCTGGCCTGGTTGCCCCATGCAGCCTGCTGCTAAGTCATTTGGTCATCCCTCACTAACGCCCCCACCAGCCTGGTCACCCCACACAGCCTGCTCGGTCATCCATTCGGTTGTTTTGGATGCAACGGTCGCTTAGCCTTTTATATATATAGATACCCCAAACCTGGAAATAACCAATTTCATAGATCAGTGGATGAAGTTGTTATCCATAGAATGCAATACTACTTAGCAATAAAACAAATTCAATATTCACATAAGCTTTTGTGTTTAATCTCAAAATATCTGTGTAGCCCTGACTGGTTTGGCTCAGTGGATAGAGTGTCGCCCTGCAGACTGAAGGGTCCTGGGTCCAATTCCAGTCAAGGGCTCATGCCCAGGTTGAGGGCTTGATCCGCAGTAGGGGGCATGCACGAGGCAACTGATCAATGATTCTCTCTCATCATTGATGTTTCTATCTCTCCCCCCGACCTCTCTCTCCCTTCCTCTCTGAAAACCAATAAAATATATTTTAAAAATGTATCTGTGTAGCATTATGAAAACCAGTGTTTTTTAAAAAATACACACCTTATAGCACATATTAAATTATGAAGAATATGAACTAATTTAATGTAAAGGATGGAAAATGAATGATTGCATGGAAGACTGGGAAAGTCAGAAAGAGAGATTACAAAAGGGCAGGCGGAAAATGAAGAATGTGGGAAATGTAGGTTTAGAGTTGTTGGTATGGAAAATAATAACTAACAAATAAAAATACAGGAATAAACTCTGCTTTCACCTTGTGCCTCAGTTGGGTGGGTGTCATCCAGTGAACTAAAAGGTCCCTGGTGAATTCCAGGTCAGTGCACAGACCTGCCTGGGTTCCCAGTAAGAGATGTGCAGGATGGAGCTCATGGATGTTTATCTCTCCTTCCTCTCTTCCTAAGTAAAATAAAATATCGGTATTTTTAAAAATATTTTTTAAAAAAGAACAAGAGATGTGTTTTGTGTACACACAACTGAAAGCCTACTTTTGCCACACCTTGTATATAGTGACAGATAAGATTATTTCACATGTGATGGCTTCATGGCTTTAGTGCACTTTCTTGCATGTCAGTTCTTATATCCTAGGAGGGACATCATTACCTCAGTGGCAGCAAATATTGGCAAGCAGTGAAGATTGTGCCATAGGAATCAACAGGAATGCTGACCGGTTACAAAAGACACATCCGGGGACTGATTACAGGATTATCCTTCCTCTAGCTTTGAGTTCTTACAAAATGAGAAATGACGTTGAGGTGAACATGCTAGAGAGGCCACGGGAATCCACAAAACCATTAAATTATTTTCCCTGCCAATGACTTCAGCTACAGGAAATAGTTATGGAGGTCCTGAGAATGTCTGTTCACAAAGGTCACACAAGCCAGACACCCTGGAACATTTGTGGATTTACGTTCAGATGAGGCATTTCTTCATCTAATTTACTGCAGTCTCTTCTATCACTATGAAAAGAGTTTCAGTCTCAATAGTAGTTTAACCTCAGAGTCTTACAACAAATGCCAGCAACCCATGTAATTTTGTACTTCATGGCACGTGGCTCCTTTGCAGTATGTGGGGAGGAGTTCCCCTCATCATTGCTGAAACTTATGTAATACATACTGTGAACAGAGAACATAATTCATATTGTTTACAGAAGCACAGTAAAAGGCCTTCCCTTCAGGGTGACCATTGACCTCATAAACAAGGTACCAGGCTCCAAATTAAAACCACAAAGTCATGCAGCCTTTCTTTCAAGGCCTTGGGCAGCAATGAAAAATAAGCCCATTTTGGACAAAGTGTGATTTTCTACCAGCATGCTCTTCCTTCAGAAGCACAGAAAGTTTGATGGCCCCATAATATCTGTTCACATCTACATGCTGACAGATTACAACTCTGCTTGCAAATCATCCCAGGCAGTGAATAGAGCAAACACAATTAAAGTTACAAAAGAAAAAACACCTTTACAAAAATATCATAAACCAGAGCCATGCACAGCAAGCCAATTTCACATTGGTGAAATAGAACCTAAGCCAATCATCACAGCATAATATGAGAACCACAATGTCTCTGAAAGAGGTACCACTTCTTAGCTGACTATAGGTGTTCTGGGCAAACCCTGGGTCAGGCCCATTTTCTAGTCAGAGAGAAAGGAATGAAGATTCTGCCAAGAGTTCAGAATATTCAGAATTTTTTCAAGCACAAGTGAGCATGCAGGGTTTGTGACTGATTCACACTGTTCAGGTGAGCCAGGTGGTGGAGGTGAAATCACTCCAGCCACAAGCACTCACAGTGACATCAATGGCCTGGTCAGGATCGTAAGTGCAAGCACCTCCTTAAAGTCTCACTTGTATCTGAAAGTTATGAGGAATCTAGCAGGGTGTATGTCCTGATAAAAGGGCTTTATATTAAGGTAAATGTGTATCACAGATTCTCCTTCATTGTTGTTATTCTCAGTAAAACAAATAAAATTCCTTGTGCATTTAAGGCTCTTCTCCAGTGTGAACTCTCAGGTGTCTAGTAAGGTTATTTTTGGCTAAAAGATTTCCTACAATCAGTACATTCAAAAGGCTTTATCCCAATGTGCACTCTCTGATGTTGAATGAGTGCATAGATATGACTTTCTATAGCAAGCATGTCAAACTCGCAGCCCACAATGAATATTTTTGTGGCCCAGCCAATATAACGGTATGTAAGAAATGTTTTAATAAAAAATTCATAACTTAATTTTTACAATATTCTGTTATACATAATTATTAATAACGAACTACAATGTTCACGAAGGACTGATGACTATAATTGTGTTACATTCATTTCCCTTACGGGCAGGCACACCATTTCTCTCCATTAATACTAGCAGCGAATATTTTAGCAGCCAATTGCCATGCCATTAGTCATAGAATGATTTGATGGTGTGCACAACAGGAAATATTTCACTTTCAGAGAACAAGAAAAAATAGGTTTATTTGCACTACACTTATTAATTTGTGCAGTTATTCAGTGTCTGTTAAGTTAATGTTCAAGAAAAAATATTAAATTTTTATTAAAATGTTCTATTATTTTATGTTAACAATTACTCATTTATTTCAGCCCTTCGTATTCAGCATGTCTCTATAGAAATAAACCTACGTTTCTATGAAAATTGAAGATTTTGGCTTTTTGGGCCCACACACACTTAAACCTTGTTTATTTGGCCCATCTTAGCCTTTGACTTTGACATGCTTGTTCTATAGTCATTACCCTCATATGGCTTTTCTCCTGTGTGAACTCTTTTGTGTATAAGAAGGTGACTCTTTTGCCTAAAAGAATTCGCACATTCACTACACTCATAACGTTTTTCTCCAGTGTGAATTCTCTGGTGTTATGTGAGGTTACCACTTTGACTGAAGAACTTCCCACAATCACTACACTCATATGGATTTCCTCCAGTGTGAACTCTCTGGTGTTTAATGACAGTTCTGCTTTCACTGAAGAATTTTCCACATTCTGTATATTCACGGGGCTTTTCTCCAGTGTGAACTCACTGGTGTTTAATGAGGTTAGACATGTATCTGAAGGACTTCCCACAATCACTACACTCATATGGATTTTCTCCAGTGTGAACTCTATGGTGCCTAATGAAGTCAGACCTGGGACTGAAGGACTTCCCACAGTCACTACACTCATACCACATTTCTCTAATGTGAACTCTATTATGTTTAATGAGAGCAGCGCTTTAACTGAAGACCTTCCCACAATCAGTACACTCATAGGGCTTTTCTCCAGTGTGAACTCTCCCATGTTGAAGGTGGTTAAAGATTTGTCTAAACACCTTCCCACATTTATTATACTCATAAATCATATCTCCAGAGCAGAGACCTTTCTGATAAACAACTTTCTGTTTCTGGCTGGCAGCTGTTTCACATCCAACCCACTGGTGATGTCTTTTTCCACTGAGAAATTCCTGTGAAATTTCATTGTTACTGTGTGGCTCCTCAGTATTAAGAGTGGCCTGGTACTGGAGAAGCCCTCAGATGGCTGGGGAGTCTTCCCCAACTTCTGTACTAGCTGAAGACACCCCGGATAAGTAGAAGCAACAACTGGTCACAAGTGAGTCACTCTCCATATCTTCGTTCCAGGGGTTCTCACCACTGGCATCCTTCTGTTGCTGGTGAGGGTTTGCACTGAAACACAAGTCTCTCACACATGCATCATTTAAGAACACATTCTTCTCAGTATACCACTTGTAACTCAGTCAGGTGCAAAATATCTTTTACCACAGAGAAACATGGCTTACGCAGATGGGTCCCCTGGGTGACTGGAGCTGTCTTGGAAGCCCTGACCTGAGAATCTCCTACAGATACACTGTGCTCAGAATAGGCTTCCACATCATCCATTTTATGCCAACAACCTAAAAACAGAGAAATGATGAGGAAATGAATGTTGACTCTGGTGACAGGGGGAAGTCCCATTATAAAAGTGTGTTGCACATACTACATGGGTTTCATGCAATTGGCTGAAAATGAAAGACCTGAAATATGGATTAATAAGAGGCCACTGTGAAGTTCTTGACCACTGAAAATCACAAAACAAGGGAGACTTCAACAGAAATAGAGCAAAAACATGGCAAGCGCCACGTGGAAGAGAAGCGGAATGCCCAGCTCATTCTGCGGCTAACAGCATTCAGTAGATATTTTCTGCTGGTGACATGGACAAGCTGTGCGGAAGGTTGGTTACACCTCATTCCAAGTATAATTCAATACACAAGTACCTGGTGTTTGAGGGGTATTTAAGCATGTGTGTGCTCCTCATAACACTTGCATAGGTCCATGTTGTAGTATACTTCAGAAAGAGATGTGCAGAGGAATAGGTGATGTAAAAAGGACACAAAGGCAAAGATAGACAAAGCTAGGAAGTCACCGATAAAATGACGAGTCAGCAAAGTGTCAAGTATGGAAAAGGAAAGGTATAAATGAGGTATGGCCATTGGAACCTACACTGTTAGACAGGAGCAGGTTCCTGGTACAATCTGAACACCATTCTTATGTCAGACCTCCCTCCATTGCCACACCGCACTTCCAGGCATCTTCTGAGACCATCTTGTATGTTCACCCTGGAGAAACCCAGGGTTCTCCCTGCACCTCCTTCTCTAGAAATATGTACAAACTAAATATTCTGAGTATCAATGAAAGACAACAGAGGTGAACAAGCCATCACTTGCCCATAACAATTTAGCTTGCAATAGTATTCAGAGAAGGTTATATTACAAACAATAATTGAAGGAGCGTCTTACAAGAACAGCCCCTGGTTCATGTATAGAAAGATGATACCTGGCACAGGCATTCACCAAGGTCCTTATCTACAGGAAAGGTGCAGAAGGGGAAGCCATGGATCTGGATATAGTCACCCTCCCTGGGAGAGGAAGAGCAGGTGGGACCCATTAAGCTGTCTGTAAGACTGCTGACACCCAGACACTTCCTGCAGTTTCTGATGCAACTGGTGTTAGGAAGGTTTATGTAGTCTATTGTTCAGGACTTTCTGCAGAGCTCAGCACTGGCAGCCACAGCCCATTTGACAAGACAGTGGGGGAAATTAGCAGATCACATGGTCTGGCTTTGAGAGAGAGAGAGTGCTATGTCTAGAGAATAAATAAAGAGTGGGCATCACTTCAGGACACTAGGAGAAATGTGAAGGTCTTAGCTACGAATGATTCAAGTGCAAACACTTTCAGAATCACATCGCAGTACAGACGTCTCTGAGACTCATCAAGGAGCCCCCACTCCTCCATAGAGAAGGCAATGGCCACATCCTCAAAGTTCATATCCTGTCATAATGGGGACAGTATATCCCATGATAATATTCTCTCTTGAGATGCCAAGTTTGTCATACTCCCCACCCTGCACATTCATCTGCTCCCTCTACTCCCCACATCAGAGAAGATAGCAGGCCTCGGTCCCATTAAAGTCAATCTCTCCTTATTTTCCTACTGATGCTGTGTCTTCCCACAATAGTAAAGGCAGATGAGCAGATAGACCATACGTGTGCTCTTGGCCTCAAATGTGAGTCACATTGCCCCTTTTCATAACAGTGGGTGTCAGGAACATAGGGTAGGAAGAGATGTTGCACATAAAGGAAATGTGATGGATTTGACACTGGTCTTGTCAGGCAATACCCAATGTTGTCATCCAAATTGTCCCTCCAAGACACCAAAAATCATGCTAATGCAAATTACACTTCCAACGCCAATTTCAGTTTGCTGAGGCCATCACTTTGCATTGCCTGCTGCCCATAGTTCTTTGATCCACACTTGTCTCAAACAGCTTCATTCCCAAAGGCACAACTTCACTGGTAACACAAATAAGCCATGACAAGGACAGGGTGTATCCTAATCAGCTTCTTTTCCTAAATTCCAATTCACCACCTCTGTAATATATTTCCCTCTCAACCTTCTCTCTTCTCCTTTCCCCATGCCAGTGGAGATTTTCAAGTGCAGGTGACACTGATGTATACTATCTCATTCCTATTGTTTACTGGGTCAGCCCTCAATAAGAAATGGCAGGTGGGCACATATATGGCACCTAAGCTCTGGATGTAGCACCACAGCAACCCATCTTGTTAGAAATTACCCTAAAATTTCCCATATCATATCATAAAGACATCATCAGAAATGGACTCACTTTTCATTCACTCACACTAGTATGTCAATGTTAATGCCCTGCCACCATGAATTCACACTCCCTCTTCAAGTGCACATCACTCTTTACCACACCTCTCTAACACCTGCACTCCCTCAGCCCCGGCCCCCATAGTCCTCTCCTTGGCCTCTTACTTATTACTCAGCATGTGTTGTCCACAGAATGCTTGCCAACGTCTCTCACTTAACTGCCACTCAAATCCCAACCCCGATGGCCCTCTGCACCATGCCCAGTGAGTCTCACAGATGACCACTCAAGCCTCTAAGCTAATCCACAAACTGATGTAACTCCCCATACAGGCCACACCAAGTGTCACAACAACATCCTGGTGAGTGTTAGAGAAGTTAATATGTGCCAGCCCTAGTCTCATCTTGTTTGAAAAACTCTTCACCCTCCACTTAATCTCATGTCCACTCATCTTTTAAAGGCCTTGGCAACTCCAAAATGATTATTTCTCCCAGACACTCTACATGACAACTTCTGTCCCTATGCTGTATTGTGATACCACCTCCCACAAAGAGTGGCTCCAGCAGGAAAGCTAGTCCTCAAGCTCACACTATCCCTTCTGAGATACCACTACCATTACCAACCTGACCATGATTTCCTATATTAAAGTGATCAATCTGCAGTCCTGGCTGATGTGTCTCAGTTGATTGAGCATAGACTCATGCACTGGTGAGGTCACATGCCTTGGTTGTGGGCTGGATCCACAATAGGGGTTGTGCAGGTGTCAACCAATCCTTGTTTCTTGCTCATCACTGTTTCTCTGTCTCTCTCCTTCTCCCTTCCTTTCTACCATACACACACACACACACACACACACACACACACATAAATATATTTAAAAACCATACCTGCCGCTTCCTGAATCCGCTCACTCTTCACTCCAAGCCTTTGCACATTCTGGATCCCAGGCCCTGGAGGACCTCCCACTCATTACACTGGTTGCCAGAAACAAGGTCCACTTCATGAAGCCCTAGTCGTGGTCTTAGGAATCTGGGCCTAGTGTCTGTTCAAAGTACCCAGGTCCAAGGGCTACAAGAGTGGCTGGACAGTCCCAGGACACCACTCTCTCAGAGGCCACAAGTGTGTGAGGCCCTGAAATAAGCTCCAGAAACCCATACACCTAATCGATTTTGCATTTGCAGGAATTTGTGGAATGAAAATGGTCTGTTTAGAACCTGGCAACCGCCGCCAGGATCTATGGGCTCAGGCGGCTCAGTACCCTTGCCCAGCCCAGAGGCCAGGTGACCTCCAGATGCCTGTATTATCTCAGGGCTCAGTCCTCAGTTCACACTCTTCCCAGTTACCTTATCATTTACAGGACTTCTCCTTCCTGTCCAAAACTGCTGTCCTCTGTCTTCTAGTCTGTTCTTCCTCGGAGTAATGCTAGGTAAGGTTAGAACCCTACCTCAAAAAAATGTCCCTCTTTTGCCCTGGCTGGTTTGGCTCAGTGGATGGAGGGTCGGCCTACGGACGGAAGGGTCCCAGATTCGATTCCAGTCAAGGGCACATGTCTGGGTTGCAGGCTCAACCCCTAGTGGGGGATGTGCAAGAGGCAGCCAATCAATGATTCTTTCTTATCATTGATGTTTCTATCTCTCTCTCTCTCTCTCCCTTCCTCTCTGCAATCAATAAAAATATATTTAAAAAAAATTTTAGCCCTAACCGGTTTGGCTCAGTGGATAGAGTGTCGGCCTGCGGACTGAAAGGTCCCAGGTTCGATTCTGGTCAAGGGCATGTACCTTGGTTGCTGGCACATCCCCAGTAGGAGGTGTGCAGGAGGCAGCTGATTGATGTTTCTCTCTCACCAATGTTTCTAACTATCTTTCTCCCTTCCTCTCTGTAAAAAATAAATAAAATATATTTTAAAAAAAAATTTTAAAAATGTCCCTCTTTTTTTCACAACCATCTATTGTTAGGTCTGATCAAATAATTGAATCGATTACCCCCCCCCCCCCCACGGGGAACTGACTTTATGCCATTTCACAATGGACATTCTACTTGCTTAGACCACATTCCACTTGCTAAGACTGTTATCTCTCTCCTCTGGAGTTTCCCGGAATCCAGACCTGCACAGAGAATTCTCCATTCAGAAAAAGTCCACCTAGAGTCCTTTGAAAACCTCTGACTCCCCGTCTTTAGGTGCTGGTGCCATTTTGGGGCTCAGCCCAGCTGGTATCCAGATTACCTAATAAATTCACAATTCTTCACTCTTTTTTGGCCTCATGCATTCCTCCTTCAGCAACCCTAACTTTTGGTGCCGAAATCCAGGAGGATTCTATGGGGATGGGGAGCCATCGCCCCGGCTTCGGTCACCCCAAGTTTGCTACTTGGAGAGCAGTAGGCAGTGGCAGCTCAACCTGGGCTTACCTCCAAATCCTACTCAGGTGACTGGATTGCAGGCCTCGATTAGGGCTCCCTCCCTTATGGACCCTCCTGAGCCAGCAAAGGAGGATGACGGATCAGGATCCTCTCCTTCTCCATTGCTGACCCTCCATCCCACACCGGCCAATCTTCTCTAGGTGAGTAACGTTCCACAATTTCTCTCGTCTCGAGTCTTCTGCCCACTCTCTCTCACTGACTTTTTGAAAGTCTCTTGTCTCAAAAGTCCTGGTGTAGGCCAGAAGACTTCAGTCATTTGGCTTTCGGTCCTTCTGGACTGGGGGCGCCAAGTCCAGAAGGTCACCTCTCATTTCTCATAGTGATTTGTTTAGCTGTGGGGACGCCTGCCCTAAACAGTCACCTTTGGATTTGTGTCCTGTCACTCACCCTTCCTCTCTGTGGGCTACGCCACACTCCCTCTGAACACTCACAGGGGAGATCATGCCCAACCACCTCATTTTATTTTGTAGCACTGCTTGGCCACAATATAAACTAAATGATAAGTCTCAATGGCCTAAAAATGGCACTTTTAATTTTGATGCTTTGCACAACTTAGATAATTGCTATCACTGCAATGGAAAATAGTCAGAGATTCCCTACATCCTGGCCTTTTTCACCCCTCAGTCCCAATCTTCTCTCTCAGTCCTGCTCTACCCATCAGATCTTTCTCCTTCACACAAAACATCATATTCCTAACACTTCTGATTCTAAATCTACTTTTGACTCAGCAGACCACTGACCTCCATCCCCTTACACATCCCTTCCCTCACCTGCAGTAGATTCCCAAAACCCAGACCCTCCTCACCAGCAACCACCTTCTCCCCCAGACCCTGAGAGCCCAAATCCCAAGAACTCAAGCTCCATTACAGCCTTTTCCCACATCACACTTGCTCTCAGGCCACCCTAAGACTGCCTTCCTCAACAGCTGCTTCTATTCCTAAACCCATTCTACCCTGAGGGAGGGAGCAGGAAAGGAGGGTATTGTCTGGGTACACATCCCATTTTCCATGTCTGACCTCGCACAGATTGAGAGGCATCTCAGGTCTCTTTCCAGCGACACCACCACCTTTACTAAAGAATTTAAGTACTTGACCCAGTCCTATGACCTGACCTGGCACGACATCTAAGTCATCCTGTCGTCCTCTCTCACCCCAGAGGAGAAGGAGCATGTCTGACTAGCAGCTCAGGACCATGCCATGCCCTCCATAGACAGGACTCAGTGGCCAACCCTGATGGTGCTAACGCGGTCCCCGGAACTGACCCTAGTTGAGGCTATCAGGTCAATTCTCCAGAGCGCTGGCTCTGTAGCCTGTCTCATTCTCGGACTCAAAAAGGCGCCCATAAGGCGGTCAATTATGACAAACTTAATGAAATCACTCAAGACCCTGATGAAAACCCAGCTCTCCTCCTCTCCTACCGCACAGAGGCCTTACACAAATTTACCACCTTAGAACCCACCTCCCCAGAGGGAGCCCTTCTTCTGAACATCTATTTTATATCCCAATTAGCCCCCGACATACACCATAAACTTCAAAAAGTAGAAATAGGTCCACAAACACCTCAAAAAGACCCTGTTAACCTGGCCTTTAAGGTCTTTAATAATAGAAACGAGGAGACCCAAATCAAAAAACAAAGGTGAGAGCAGGCCAAGGCTGAGGCCTAGACGACTGTCTTTCAGCTCCTAGCCACCACTCTCACGAACCCCAAATGATGTGCCGGTCCTCCAACCGAGGGTTAAGTCAGGGGCTAAACCTCTTCTGGGCCCATGCTTCAAATGCAACAATGAAGGACACTGGACCAAGTCCTGCTCAAACCCGAGACCCCCACCTGGACCCTGCCCATGGTGCAGAAGGGAATGCCACTGGAAATCAGACTGCAGTCTGGCCCCTCCAGGTTGGACATCAGCCAGCCCAGCAAGGTCGCCCTCTGGATCCGGTTTCAAGCTCCCAGACCTCCTAGGACTGGTCACTGAAGACTGAGGCCCCAACAAGGCCCCACAGATTTACAGCACCAAGACAGAGACTCGGGTAACGATGTGGGGGCAGGTAAGTCAATCTCAATTTTAATTGAAACTGGGGCCAATTATTCTGCCCTCCCTGAATTCACTGGGACCCTTGTCTCCTCCTCAGTCTCTATTATGGGGTTGACAGATTAGTCTTACAGCCATTAGCCACCTCACTTCTACACTGCATCTTACTAAATACCCCATGAACTCTTTTCTCGTTCTACCTCGGTGACTGACCAGGGCTACAGCACATCCCCTCATAAAACCCAGTTGTCCCAAATGACAGTCACCTACCTCAGTTTCCCTCTCACCCCACTAAGCTGCACCATTCCTTAGACTGTAAATGCCTTATCTCCATGACTGTCCCATCCTCTGAACAAGAAATACTCTCCTTTCTCAGGCTTGCTGGGTACTCTTGCCTCTGAGTTCCCAACTTCAGTCTTCTCACAAAGTTCCTCTATGAAATGACATGGCAAAGGGACCCCCCTCACTGATCCATTAGACCCTTTAATGATCTGAAAACTGCTCTCACCTCAATGCCTTCTCACTCCCCCTCCGCTCCCCCCCGCCCCCCCGCCACTTCCCAAAGAACAACTCTACTGCAAAATTATGAACGCTCACTTAACAGTTTGGCTACTATCAGAAGCTGAACTCATTATTAGCCAAACCTTAGCATGTTATCTCTAAGGAAAAATGTGGCAGTTTTAAATCCCAACAGCTTGAGGCCTGGGAACAGGCTGCAGGGCCTGCTCCCTCCTCCCCGTGCCTTTTCTCCAGCCTCATATTGTGAGAATAAACAAGTCATCTTTTCTGTCAAAGAACAATTTAGACAGCTGCCATTTTGGACTGCGTGAATTGGCAGCAGCCAGCCATGTTGGCCGCATGGCTTGCAGCTCCCCTGGGGGCTGCCATCTTGAAACAGCAAAGGCCAACCCCTCCCTTTGAATTAGCCAATCGTGAAAGACTGTGTGCCTGAGCTCCAATCAAGAGCAAAGGACAGGTCACATGCGTAAGGGATTATAAAGCCGAGCAGACTGCCTGCTTGGTGTGCATGCCCTTCCAGACCATGTGTGTGCACCCTTCTACGTAGAAGTAAATATGTTTGCCTTGCTGCCTGGCTCCCGAGTGTTTTGTATTCTACCAGAACCCCTGACTTGGGGGGCTTGCCTTATTTCTAACAATATGCCTACACATAATTTTCCAAAGTCTTTGGTAACTTAAAGGCTTTGGAGCATTGCTGGGTTAGATGATAAACATCTAAATATTTTAAAATAGCATGAAATATTGACTGCTAGACACGTTTTAATTCACCTGCTATTAGTGTTTATTACAGAAGGTCTCTTGTACTTTGTTGAATGTATTTTTTCTAGAAAGTAAGAGTGTGTTATTTGTGAATGGGTAGAAAGTTTTTGTTGTCCAGTGAGTCAGGACCTGCTCACCTCTGATGTCCAAAGAGACCCCTTCTCTCCTAGCAAGCTAAAGTAGCCCCCCACAGGCTCTCTCCTGTTGCTTGAGTCCTTATATCTGAGCCTAGACTTTATTTATTATCACTGCTCATTCACAGTCCTTGACACTATCATTGAAAGCATCAACAGGTCTTCCTGCTTGGTATTTAGGAACTTCTCTCCCCTTTTCTAGCCTTCTTTAAAGTCATACACTGCAAAGGACTCCGAGTCAGGAATTATCTCATAGTAAAGGGAAAAAACAAAGCAGACCAGGAGGCCAAGGCAGCGGCTCAGAGGAAGCCTCCGTCTCCCTAACTCTTAGCTCTACCCCATAAAACACCCAAATATACTCCAGAGGAACTCAGGCCCTAATAGCTGTTGGGGCTATGCAGGAAGATCCATAGTTAAAATTTCAGGGAAAATATATCCTTCCCCAGGGACAGGCCCGTGATATCTTACCAGCTATTCACAATTCCCTACGTATAGAATACATTTACAACTCCTAAAGCCCCTCATCACATGTCCTAGCCTAGCCTTCCTACTGCAAGATATCACCAAAACCTGATCTACTTGTTACTCAGTATGTCCCCAAGGACAGGTGAGATTAGACCTCCTTTCCCAACTAATCAGGCAAGGGGCCGAATCCCTGGACAAGCCGTAACCGGTCTGGCTCAGTGGATAGAGCATCGGCCTGCGGACTGAAGGGTCCCGGGTTCGATTCCGGTCAAGGGCATGTACCTTGGTTGCAGGCACATCCCCAGTGGGAGGTATGCAGGAGGCAGCTGATCGATATTTCTCTCCCATCGATGTTTCTAACTTTCTATCCTTCTCCCTTCCTCTCTGTAAAAAATCAATAAAATATATTAAAAAAAAAAAATCCCTGGACAAGACTGGCAACTGACTTCACTCACATGTTTCCTATTAAAAAACAAAACAAAAACACACCAAATATCCCTTGACCCTCATAGATAGCTTCTCAGGCTGGGTAGAAGCATTCCCCCCTGCGTCTGAAAAGTCCATCGAGGTCACACAAGCTTCTATTCAGAATATCATTCCCAGATCTGGCCTCCGCACCTCATTACAATCAGATGATGGACCTGCTTTCATATCTCAAATAACTCAACAGGTCTCCTCCACTCTGAACATCCTGTGGAACTTACACCCCTGCCCCTCCCAACCAGCCCCAATCTTCAGGCAAAGTAGAAAAGGCAAATTCATTAATTAAATCCCACCTAACTAAATTAACTCTCCAAACTAAAGAACCTTAAACTACTCTCCTACCGCTAGCCTTTATGCACATCAGGGCAATCCCCCCGTGCACCCTCCTTTCTTAGTCCTGTTGAACTAAGTATGGTTACAAAACACTGCTCTACAGTGTACTGTTCTTTAGCAGTGATTCCCAAGTTTGGTTAAACACTGTTCTCCACTGTTTCCTGATGTCAATCAGTGATTTCGTGGGTTCTCAAAAACGTTTACCCGGTTTCCAGCCCGGATTAAGGGTTTGATCCCCAGTAGGAGGCCTGCAGGAGGCAGCTGGTCAGGATGTTTCTCTCCAGGATGTTTCTTGCTAGATCCCTCTCCCTTCCTCTCATTCTTTCTAAAAAAATCAATGAAAACATATTTTAAAAGTAAGTAGATGTTTTCCAGGTTTTAAATGAATTTAAACACAAAAATGTTGCAGGAGAGCTTGAATTAGAACCCACTTATATGTCCAATTTGTGTCTGTTTGCCTCTGCAAAGGGATAAACTGCTTCCAATTACTCGTATCCCTCAGTTGTGCTGAAACACACACACACAGCCCCCAAAAATCAAAAGAGGTGTATAAGCACCCCAAAGAGTGGCTTATCCCACTGGCTGCAGAATGCAGAGCCGGACCAACGCCTGCTCACTGCGGCCACGCTCCAGGAGCGAGCTCAGGGATGCTTGGCCCGAGGGTTGCCCTGCCGCCTGGCAGGGCCCGCGGCCAGCATGGCACCTCCAGCATCTGCCAGAAGCCTCAGGACCTGCCTGGCCTGCTGCTTCCACCCGAGCCACGCACGGCCCTGCCTGGGCCCAGCGACTAGCGGGGACTCCTAAGCCCCATACTAAGAGGCCTCGGGAAGACGCAGCGGGGGGCCGAGGGGAGCCCGGTGGTGGTGTCACCAGGGGGTGGAACTGCTTCGCCAAGGGGGAGGGGACCGCCATCCCGCCTGGAAACGAAGGCAGCCTCTAGGTTTCCCAGAGGCCATCCTGCCTTCCCTGCCTCTTCCGGGTGGGAGCTGCGCCCGCACGCGGTGCCCCACAGCAGCCCCGCGCCGCCTGGTTGTCCCTCCCGCACTCACCTGTCCCCAGGCCCACGGGTCAGCCCGGGCGCAGCTCCCAGGCGGCCGCTAGGATGGCCGGAGGGGCCGCACAGCCCCGCCCGCGGACATAGGGTGGCTGGCAGCACTGCTCAGGCCCTGGTACTCCTGGGCGCCCCGCCGGGCCAGCCCTGCTCCCTCCCGTGCGCCCCCACCCAGCCCGCCAGGCCCCAGGCCCAGCTCCGCCTATTTTCATGTATTTTAAAACGAAGATTGGGTGAAGGTTATCATTTCAACAGGGAAGCAAAAATAATTCACATCAGGTATCTACAATGCATGACTCCATTTTCTAGACTCTATAAATATTCAGTATTATGGGTAATACCGTAATTCTATTTGGCCTTTGTTAATTACATATATGTCATTTTTATTTTCCACATTTACCCCCCAAAATTTACTTATTTATTTGTTGCTTCTAATAAAATGCTGGTGGTTTCTGCTGGGATAGAAATTAGCTCACAATGAGGAGGCTTTTAGAAGCTAACTAGAGGCCCGGTGCACGAAATTCGTGCACGGGGGCGAGGGGTGTCCCTCAGCCCAGCCTGCACCCTCTCCAATCTGGGACCCCGGTGGGGATCGGGCCTAAACGGGCAGTCGGACATCCCTCTCACAATCCAGGACTGCTGGTTCCCAACTGCTCACCTGCCTGCCTTCCTGATTGCCCCTAACTGCTTCTGCCTGCCAGCGTGATCACCCCCTAACCACTCCCCTGCCAGCCTGATTGATGTCTAACTGCTCCCCTGCCAGCCTGTTTGCCCCTAACTGCCCTCCCCTGCAGGCCTGGTCACCCCTAACTGCCCTCCCCTGCAGGCCTGGTCGCCCCCAACTTCCCTCCCTTGCAGGCTTCATTACCCCTAACTGCCCTCCCCTGCAGGCTTCATTGCCCCTAACTGCCCTCCCTTGCAGGCCTGGTCGCTCCCAACTGCCCTCCCCTGCTGGCCATCTTGTGGTGGCCATCTTGTGTCCACATGGGGGCAGGATCTTTGACCACATGGGGGCAGCCATCTTGTGTGTTGGAGTGATGGTCAATCTGCATATTACTCTTTTATTAGATAGGATAGAGGCCTGGTGGACAGGTGGGGGCCTGCTGATTTGCCCTGAAGGGTGTCCTGGATCAGGGTGGGGGTTCCCTTGGGGCGTGAGGCAGCCTGGGCGAGTGGCCTGCGGTGGTTTTCAGGCTGGCCACGCCCCCCTGGCGACCCAAGTGGAGGCCCTGGTATCTGGGGTTTATTTATCTTCTACAATTGAAATTTTGTAGCCTGGAGCGGAGCCAAGCCTTCTGCTTGCTCCATGGCGGCAGCCATTTTTTTTTGGATTTATGTATCTTCTATCATTAAAACTTTGTAGCCTTAAGCGGAGGCCTGGGCTGACCAGGGTGTGTGGAAAGCTTGGCTTCCTCCATCACCGGGGGCAACCCTAGCCTCCTGCTCTTTCCAGCTCCGTGGCTGCTGCCATTTCTGTTTGGTTTTATGTATCTTCTATCATTGAAACTTTGTAGCCTTGAGTGGAGGCCTAGGCTGGCAAGGGCAGGCAGAAAGCTTGGCTTCTTCCATTGCCGGGGAAACCCAAGCCTCCCTCCTGCTCTCTGTGGTCGTAGCCATCTTGGTTGGTTTTATTTGCATATTTGCTCCTGATTGGCTGGTGGGCGTGGCTTGTGGGTGTAGCGGAGTGGTGGTTAATTTGCATATTACTCTTTTATTAGATAGGATGCTCCCACCCTGTGGTAATATGGAGGTATGGCACAGTTAAACCTTTAGAAACCATTAGCAAATTTGTAAGCCAGTGCTGCCAACTGGCAGTGTTATTGAGATATGGCAGGGGTAAACCTTTAGAAACCTTAGTTTAACACATCAGCCAGTACTTTTTTTGCCATTTACTTATTTTTGCTTGTTTAAAATACATTTTTTATTAGAAGTTAAAATCGCTTTTTCTGACAAGTATAGGACAATGCACAGAATTGTATAATTATTTAAAAAGTAAACAAAGAATGTTTACTAGAAAAAAATAAAATAGTCAATAATTTACCCTAAAAAAAAAATCTAGGTTAAGATAGTATGTAAGACAAATTGTACTGGGCCTTTAGCAAACAGAGTATTCTCAGGCTATACAATCACAGTATCGTAAACAATGTTTCTAAGTCCCTTTTGCAAGGCTAGCTTTAACCTTTACAGCAAATCTTCACACACACACACAAACGAGTCAAGCATACTTTTGAATACTGAAGCAGAAATCCTCAATAATATATTATCAAATAGACTTTGGCAGAGTATTAAGAGGATAATAAATAATGGGCTCTTGGTAAGCATGCCGCTGAGAATCTGATTTACCACTATCTTTCCAAGTACCTCAGCTTCTTCATTTACAAAAGAAATACAGAGAATCATGTAACTAGTGAGCTCAACTGAGTGATCAGTGAAGTAAAGGTCTAGTAAGACAGATTTACTGTGTGGGTGTGGGTTGGGTTTGTGTATGGGTGGGGGAGGTGTGGGCGTATGTGAGAGAGAGAGAGTTGAAAGAACTTATAGTATATAAAGTATTTTGTACCCCTTTTAACAATATTTTCACATAGGCTTATCTTTTATAAAGTTTATTTGAAACAACTATCATTTCTTTGTATGGATGCACCTTTTTAAAAAATATGTTTTGATTGATTTCAGATAGGAAGAAAGAGGGAGAGATTGAAACATCAATGATGAGAGAGAATCATTGATCGGCTGCCTCCTGCAGCCCCCCTACTCAGGATCAAGCCTGACCTGGAATTGAACTGTGACCTCCTTTTTCATAGGTTGACGCTCAACCACTGAGCCACACTGGCTGAGCAGGATGCACCATTTTTGACATAACTAATCATTTATTGTTAGGCATCTAAGTTTCTCTTTTTATTACTAGAAAATATGTTACATTCCTGCCTAATTCTTTACCTACATTTCTGATATCTCCTTAGGACCAATTTATAGAAGTAGAATTATTATATCAACTATTGCAACATTTAAATTTTTTTTTTACTCTTGACACTATTACAGATATCCCCCCGGTTACCCCTATCTTGCCCCCCTCCACCCAGCCCCTGCCACTCCACCTTGGCCTTCACCACATTGTTGTCTGTGTCCATAGGCTATGCATATATGTTCTTTAGCAAATCTCTTCTAGACACCACCCCCCATACCTCTCTTCAATGAGATCTATGGGTCTGTTCCATGTACGCCAAGCACAGCAAACTCAAACGCTAACATGGGCCAAATAAACAAGGTTTAAGTTTATGTAGGCCACAAAAAAAAAAAACACAACAACACCAAAAGCTTCAATTTTCATAGAAACAGTTTATTTTGATAGAGACATGCTGAATACAAAGGGCTGAAATAAATGAGTAATCCTTAACATAAAATAATAGAACAGGCGTGCATGTGAATAGCCAAGCCTTACACAGCACCACTGCCTATGGCTGCTGGAGGAGCAGCCAGCACCTGCAACCGCACAAGAAGCAGCCACCCTACGACCGCCCCCCCAGGAGCACCACCACCCATGACCACGTGAGAAGCAGCCGCCCCACTACCACACGAGGAGCAGCTGCTCCGCGACCCCCTCAAGGAGCAGCCACCCCACACCACGTGAGGAGCGACCACCACATGAGCAGCTGCCACCCTGTGACCGCGTGAGGAGTGGCTACACTGTGACTGCCTGAAGAGCAGCCACCACCCACAACCACCTGAGGAGCAGATGCTGACCAAGACCACCTGAGGAACAGCCACTGCCCATGAACACACGACCCGCCACCAAGCCCACTGCTGCAGCCATAGGCCCCACGCAACTCAACACCTAGATCCTTTGGTGAGAGCAAAAATGGGGACACAGAAGAACAACCCCCAAAGGAAAGGAAAAGAGGAATTGCCAGAAAAGGAATTAATTGAAACAGAGGCATGCAATATGTCAGAAAAAGAATTCAGATTAAGGGTCATACAATTCATAAATTGGATGGATGAGAAAATCAACAACCTATTGAATCAGGAGGAAATAAAGAGTGATATAGCTACAATAAAAAACAATATGGAAGCTTTCAACAGTAGACTAGGTGAAGAAGAGGACTGAATTAGCAAATTAGAAGACAGGGAGGCAAAACACAACCAATCTGAACTGCAATTGGAGAAAAAAATCAAAAGACAGGAGGAGAGCCTGAGGGAGCTTTGGGACAACATGACATGAAGCAACCTGTGTATATTAGGGGTGCCAGAACAATAAGAAGAAGAGCAAGCTTTAGAAAACCTATTGGAAGAAATAATGTCAGAAAACTTCCCTGACTTGGGGAAGAAAAAAGTCACACAAGCACAGAGAGTCCCAAACAAGATGAACTCCAAAAGACCCACAAACAAGATGAACTCCAAAAGACATGTCATAATAACAATGGCAAATGTTAATGACAAAGAGAGAATCTTTAAGGCTACAAGAGAGAGACAGAAAGTTACATACAAGGGATCTCCCATTAGATTTTCAAATGATTTCTCAACAGAAACACATCAGACAAGAAAGGAATGGAAGGAAGTATACAAAGTGATGCAAAGCAAGTGACTGAATCCAAGAATACTCTATCCAGCAAGGCTATCATTCAAAATTGAAGGGGAAATCAGGAGCTTCATAGACAAAAAAAAAACAAAACAAAACAAAACTAAGGGAGTTTATCACTATCATGCCAGCAATGCTAAAGGGACTGTTGTAAAAACACGAAATAAAAAGGCAAGAAGGAACACAGGCACAAAAAATAAAAATGGCTAGAAACAAGTACCTTTCAATAATAACTTTAAATGTCAATGGCCTAAATGTTTCAATTAAAAGACATTCAGTGACTGAATGGATAAGAAAATATGACCCATATATCTGCTGTCTACAAGATACTCACCTCAGAACAAGAGACTCACACAGACTGAAAGTGAAGCGATGGAAAAATATCTTTCAGGCAAATAGAAATGAAAATAAAAAGCTGGGGTAGCAATAGTTATATCTGACTAATTAGACCTCAGAGTGAAGGCCATAACAAGAGATAAGGAAGGCCATTTCATAATACTAAAGGGATTGATACAACAAGAGGATATAACTCTGGTAAACATATATGCGCCCAATGTAGGAACAACCAAATACATTAAAAAAACTGCTGGAGGATATAAAGGGAGAGATAGACAGCAATGTAATTATACTAGGGGGCTTTAATACCCCACTGGATAAATTCTCTAGATAAAAAATCAGCAAAGAAACAGCAATCCTAAATGACTCACTAGATCAGATGGACTTAATCGACGTCTTCAGAACATTTCACCCCAAAGCTACAGAATATACATTCTTCTCAAGTGCACATGGAACATTTTCAAAGATAGACCACATATTGGGTCACAGGCAAAATCTCTCCAAATTTAAGAAGATAGATATCATATCAAGCATCAACTACAATAAAAATAATTCAAACACTTGGAGGCTGAATAGCATGCTATTAAACAATGATTAGGTTACCAAAGAGATTAAAGAAGAAATTAAAAACATCCTGGAAACGAATGACAATGAAAACACAACAATCCAAAACCTATAGGACACAGTGACAGCAGTCTTGAGAGGGAAGTTCATAGCATTACAGGCCTACATCAAAAAAACAAGAAAACTGGTAATAAATTATCTAACTCTACAACTTAAAGAATTAGAAAGAGAGCAACAAGAAAAGCCCAGAGTGAGCAGAAGGAAGGAGATAATAAAGATTAGAGTAGAAATAAATGACATAGCCGAAACCAGTTTGGCTCAGTGGATAGAGTGTCAGCCTGTGGACTGAAGGGTCCCAGGTTCGATTCCAGTCAAAGGCATGTACCTTGGTTGCAGGCACATCCCCAGTGAGGGGTGTGCAGGAGGCGGCTGATTGATTTTTCTCTCTCATCGATGTTTCTAACTCTCTATCCCTCTCCCTTCTTCTCTGTAAAATATCAATAAAATATATTTTAAAAAAAGAAATAAATGACATAAAGACCCCAAAAACAAAACAAAACAAAACGATCTATGAAACCAAGAGCTGGTTCTTTGAAAGGATAAACAAGATTGATGATCCTCTTGCCAGGCTCACCAAGAAGCAAAGAGAGAGGACCCACATAAACAAAATAAGAAACTAAAGAGGCAAAATAACAACAGATCCAACAGAAATACAAAAGATTGTAAAAAAAAAATTACTATGAACAACTCTACTCCAACAAACTAAACAACCTAGAGGAAATGGACATATTCCTAGAAAAATATGACCTTCCAAAAGTCAACCAGGAAGAATGAAAAAATCTCAACAGGCTGAAAACTAAGGAGAAAATTGAAGCAGTCATCAAAAAGCTTCCAGCAAACAAAAGTCTGGGATGAGCTGCCACTGTTCATTGCTGCTCTGGTTGCAGGTCAAGTGGGATTTCTTTTTCTTTTCTTTTTTTTTAAATATATTTTTTATACATTTTTTACAGAGAGGAACGAAGAGGGATAGAGAGTTAGAAACATCGATCAGCTGCCTCCTGCACACCTCCTACTGGGGATGTGCCCACAACCAAGATACATGCCCTTGATCAGAATCGAACCTGGGACCTTTCAGTCTGCAGGCCGATGCTCTATCCACTGAGCTAAACCAGTTAGGGCAAGTGAGATTTCTTAAAAGCTTAGGGGTGCCTGGCTGGTGTGGTTCAGTGGATGAGTATTGACTTATGAACCTGGAGGTTAAGGTTTGATTCCCAGTCATGACACATGCCCCGGTTGGTAGGCTGGATCCCCATTGTGGGGCAAGCAGGAAGCAGCCAATCAGTGATTCTCTTTCATCACTGTTGTTTCTATCTCTCTCTCATTCTCTTTTCCTCTCTGAAATAAATAGAAATATATTTTTGAATGTATGTTTTAAATCAATTACACTTAAAACAAAGTTTTAAAAAATGTTTAAAACTTGACACTTCCCCATTATTTTATTATTTTATCATGATTGTTCTTGAGCATATTTATACCTACTGTGTCAGTAAGTTGTAAATACAATACAATGTTTTGCTACTGAAATATCTTATCAGGCCCATGTTCAGTGCCATCATTTTGGCAGTTTGAAACTGACAACGATGAGAGTATTTACACCAGGGAAATTGACAAAAACTACAAACCTTAACTTCACTTAATGTACTATTCAATGCTTTAACTAAAAGGAATGGTGGAGAATGTTAGTGCATTAAATTTATAAGTGTATCATGCAAGCGGGCTTTAAATTGTCCATAGGATAGAATTTGAGAAAGAGCAATTTTCCTTCCAGTATTCAAAACATATAGTTCCAAATGGCAAAGAAGACAGTTGAGTCCTTGAGGAATGAGTGAGGTGAAAACAGATGTCCTAGGTGCTGAAGTCTCCTCCTATTAGTTAAATCATAAATTCATTTTAAAAATTGGCAAAAGTTTCTGACCAGACATTTAAACAAAATAGATAAAGACAGTGTAAATAAATGTACGGAACAATGCTTACCATAAAAATTCCTTAGAAAAATGGATTTAAAACAAAACAAGTTAACACTAAACTCATTTCTGGGCCTACAATTTAAAAATATTAAACATTGGACAAAGGGCAGGACTTCCTGCTTCCCTAGTGCCAGGATCTAGCAACCCAGGTCACCCCTAGGGCTGGAGGGGCTGAGGGCAATGGGCTGAGGTGGTGTCCCCACCTGAGGAGGTACAGGGCTGGCCCTGCACCCCTGAAAAGGCAGCCCCACTGCAGAGGATCAGGGCGGTGCTAGTTTTGTGTCTGCACCTTGCAAGGCTGTGTGTGAGTCTGGTGTAGTTTGGCCTCCCAAGATCTTGTCTTAGCAAGAAGGAAGTGGAAAATAATCTTGGAAAGAAAATGAAGACAATAAGAAAACCAGAACTTATTTTCACATGCTTGTCAGCTTACTCACCAATATGAACACTCTTCCCACCACTTGTCCTCCTGGTGGAGACAGTGGGCTGACAGATTCTGACCCTGTGTTACAAGCAATGTTAATTGATGAAAGATAACGATGTGAACATCATAAAACTGTCACTATGAGAACTGAACACAACAGGTTGAAAGATGAGTACACAACGTCACAAAATAAACTCAAGTGCCTGCTAAATGAAAAGCAAACTAACCAGGAAAAATTCCAGCTGCTTTTTGAAGAACTAAGAGAGGAATTATTAGAGAAAACTAAAGACTTAGAAGAAATAAAGCTGCAGGTATTAACTCCACAAAGCTTGGAATTGTTCAGAGCCCAAATACAATGAGAATTAGAAACTAAATGAGAGAGCGTTTTAGGAATCTGGATGAAGAAGTTGAAAGGTATAGAGCTGAATATAATAAACTTCTCAAATCAGAGTTCGAACACCAGAAAGAAGAATTTGCATGTGTTTTAAAAGAAAAAATAAAGATATGAATCAGAGATTGCAATCAATACTGGAGAAAGATAAAGAAGAACTACATAATCAGCTGCTTAGTCTTGATCCCACAAGAGATAGCAAATGAGTGGAGCAACTTATTCGAGAAAATGTCCATTTGGTTCAGAAATTAAAAGAGTTAGAGGCTGAAGCAGCCGAATTAAGTGCTGTAAAAGAGAATTCTAGAGCTCAGATAGAAAATGCCCAAAGAATTCAGGTGCAATAGTTGAGATGCAAGCTGAAATCAGATCCCTGGAGGCTGAAAAACAGTCAAACTGCAGGCTGAATGCTTGGAAAAAGAGCTACAATCAAGCAATGAACAAAATACTGTTTTAATCAGTAAATTACATAAAGCTGAACGGGAAATAAATGCATTGACCCGTAAAGGAACTTAAACAAACAAATTAGAAATAACAGACTTCAAACTGGAAGCAGCAGGAGCTAAAGAGTGATCTAGAAAGGGAAAGAAATAAGATGCAAAGTGAACGGGTTACAGTCAGACAATGAAATTCTCAAGTCAGCTGTTGAAGTGCTCTTAGCAGATAAGGATCGTGAATTATTATGTAAAGTACAAGCTGCCAAGGAAGAAGGTTAACAAAAACTCGTGGTATTACAAGATGAACAGCTTGAACTTGAGAACAGATTGGTGGACTTAGAGAAAATGAAAGTGGAATATGCTTTGTGGAGGCAGTCTGAAAAAGATCAGTGTGAACAGAAATGGCGGGCTTCACAGATGGCAGAAGAGTCGGCCAGAAGAGAACTTCAAAGTGTTAGGTTAAAACTTGAACAACACATTGTGAGTATTGAAAATGCAGAGAAAGAGAAAAATGAAAATTCTGACCTGAAACAGCAAATCAGTGGCTTGCAGATCCAAGTGACCTCACATACACAGTGAATGAATGAATTGCTGAATTCAAACCAAATACGAAGGAAATGGTTAAAAATAAATGAGTAAATACATATATATATATATATATATATATATATATATATATATATATATATATATAAATAAAACATTGCATGTGCTGGCAAGGTTTTAGAAAAACTAGAATTTTCATTACTGTGGGTGGCTGGGAAGGAAAAGGGAACAACCATTTTAGATCACAGTTCTGCATGTCTTAAAAAGTAAAACACTCACCTATACTGAAACAATTACATAAGTAAAATATACATCTATATACAGAACTAAACCCACTATTCCCAGAAAATTTATTTATAATACCCCAAACCTGGAAATAACAAAAACCATAGACAGATCATAGATAAAGTTATTACCCATAGAACACAATAATACTCAGGAATAAAAAATAATTAAAAATTTACATAATCATTAGTGTTCAATCTCAAAATAACTGTGTAGCATGAAGGAAACCGGTATTTGTTAAAGAGTACACAACTTATAGTGCTTACAAAATTATCAAAAATACTAGTGGCCCGGTACATAGATTCGTGCACATTGAAAAGAAATTAATTAGAAAGTGGCTAGCGGGGCAGGACTGGGTGAGATGGGCTGGACATGCCCTGGGGCCAACCTCCCTTGGTCCCTTCCCAGCCAGCTGCACCTGGGCTTGCACTGTGGCTCGAAGGGGTCTGTGGAGTGAGTGGGATCCCTCTGGCATAGGTGGGGTCCCTCAGCCTGGCCTGTGGAGATCAGGTCAAAATCAGCTCTCTGATATCCCCTGAAGGCATTCTGCAAAGATGAGGTCACGCAGCAGTTCCTGCATAGAGTGTCTGCCCCTGGTGGTCCATGCACATCATACCTACCGACCAGTCGGACAGTCAGTCAGTTGGACCCGTGGTCGGCAAACTGTGGCTCGCGAGCCACCTGCGGCTCTTTGGCCCCCTGAGTGTGGCTATTCCACAAAATACCATGGCCTGGGCAAGTCTATTTTGAAGAAGTGGCGTTAGAAGAAGTTTAAGTTTAAAAAATGTGGCTCTCAAAAGAAATTTCAATCGTTGTACTGTTGATATTTGGCTCTGTTGACTAATGAGTTTGCCAACCACTGAGTTGGACAGTTGCTCAGCCTTTTATATATATATCTATACTAATAAAAGGGTATATGCTAATTAGTCCGGGTGACTAGACATCTTCTGGACATTAGACTTCCTTCTGGACAAAGCCACAGTGGTGGGAGCTGAGGTAGAGGTGGTTAGGGGTGATCAGGCCGGCAGGGGAGGACAGTTGAGGGTCTACAGGCTGGCAGGGGAGCGGTTAGGGGGCGATCAGGTCAACAGGCAGGCAAGCGGTTAGGAGCCAGATGTACTAAACTGGCAGTAGGACATCCCCCGAGGGGTCCTGGATTGGAGAGGGTGCAGGCCAGGCTGAGGGACCCCCTCCCATGCTCAAATTTCGTGCACAAGGTCATATATATATTTCTATACTAATCTTGTAAAAGAAGGGAAATCAATGACTGCATTTAGGGCAGGTGAAGGCAGAAAGAGAGATTATGAAAGGGCAGGAGATAAATATAGGGTGTGGCAAAAGTAGGTTTAGAATTGTTGTATGGATATTAATTCAATAACTAAAAATAAAAATAAAAGCATAAACTCTTCTCTGGCCAGTGTGCCTCAGTTGGTTGAGCAACATCCCCTGCTCTGAAAGGTCAATGGTTTCTTTCTAGGTCAGGCCATATGCCTGCCTGGATGCTTTGGAGGTGGCGTGCAAGAGGTAGCAGTTCAATGTTTCTTTCTCATATCACCATTTCTCTCTCTCTCCCTTCCTGTCTTCCTAAAAAGTCAATAAAATATTTAAAAAACTTAAAAAATATATAAGGTATTTATTTTTTAAAAAAGAGAATAAACTCAGTGTTTTATTTATATTCACATCTGTAAAGCAACTGCTACCCTAACCTGTATGTGGGTGAGAGATAAGCTTATTTTACATGAGACTGTTTTATAGCTTTATCTGTATGTCCAATCTCAACAAATAGTACATTAGAAGAATAGATTTTGTTACATGTCAATTATAAATCTACCTAAATAAAGCCTTAAAAAGCACTTTTAAATAAAAACCTAGATAACGCCCCTTGTTAGTAAATTAAAATAGTGACCTGATATGGGTTCTACCATCTCTCCTAATTTCTTTGGATGATCAGCCTTATCTCCGGGGCAGAAAATATTGGAAGGAAGTGAAGACTATTGCCATCAGAATCAAATCAACAGGAATGCAGACTGGTTCCAAAACACACATCCGAGACTGATTACAGTGTACTCCTCCCTCTAGCTTTGAGGTCTTGCCTGTTGAGGAAACATTGAGGTGAACACCCTAAATGGGCCAGGGGAATCCAGTAAACTGTTAGATGATTTTTTCGGTCAATGACTTCAGCCAGAGGAAACAGCTATGGAGGTTTCGAGAATGTCTGTACAAATATATCACAAGCCACAGCCCTTTGATCATTTCTGGATAATGTTCAGAAGAGGCACTTTTCATCTAATTCACTACAATCTTTGCCACTCACTGTTAATACAATGTTTATGTCCTAATGCTGGCTCGATTTATACCTCAGAGTCTTAAAACAAATGACCACCGTATAAAATTTCCTACATGGCTCATGGTTCCTTTACAGTATGTGGGGAAGAATTCCCCTAAACATTGCTGAGAATTATCTAATTCATACCGTGAACAGAGAATATAATTCATATAGTTAGCAGAAGAACAACACAGGACTCCTCTTCTGGGTGACCAATTCAGCTCCTTAAAATCACACTTATAACTGAAACTTATGAGGAAACTAGAAGTGTATGATCTATTAAAAGGAGGTTAAATTCAGGTAAATGGGTCCCAAAGAGTCTCCTTCAGTGTTGTTATTCCAAGTGAGAAAAAGAAAACATTCCCTGCACATTTAAGGCTTTTCTCCAGTGTGAACTCTTGGGTGTGTAACCAGGCCAAATTTGCAACTAAAAGTTTTCCCACATTCACTACACTCTAGAGATTTTTCCCTATTGTGACCTCCATGGTCTTCCATGAGCTTAGAGTTTTGCCTGAAGGACTTTCCATAATTACTACTCTCAGACAGATTTTCTCTAATGTGAACTCTCTTGTGGTTAAGGGGGCGATTATTGCACTTAAAAGATTTCGCACACACGATTTAAATGGTTTTTCGCCAGTGTGAACTCTGAGGTGTTGAATGAATTGGAACCTTCAACTGAAGGACGTTCTACATTCAGTACATTCATATGGCTTCTCTACAATGTGTAGTCTCTTGTGTTTTGTGAGGCTATGTCTTTGTCTAAATGACTTAAAACAATAAGTACACTAATATGGCTGCTCTCCAGTGTTAACTTTGTGGTGTTGAATTAGGGAATACCATCGACTGAAGGGCTTCCAATAATCACTACACTCATATGGCTTCTCTCCTGTGTGAACTCTATGGTGTGTAATGAGGGTGGATCATAGACTGAAGGATTTCCCACAATCACTACACTCATACTGCTTCTCTTCCGTGTGAACTCTGTAGTGTACACATGAGATGAAACCTTCGACTGAAGGACTTGCCACATTTACTACACTCATAACACTTTTCTCCAGTGTGAACTCTGTGGTATTGAATGAGGGTAGATCTTTGAGTGAAGGCCTTCCCTAAATCACTATACTCATATGGCTCTTCTCCAGTTGAATTATCTGGTGTTTAATGAGTACAGTGCTCTCACTAAAGAAATTCCCACAACCAGTCCACTCATAGGGCATTTCTCCAGTATGAATTCTCACTGACGTTAAAAATTTGTCTAAAAGATTTCCCACTTTTGTTACACTCATAATTCACTTCTCTAGAGCAGACACCCTGATGTTGGACAACTTTCTGTTTGTGCCTGGCACCGTTTTCACATTTCCCACTCTGGTGCAAACAATTTCAACGAATAAATTCCCGTGAAATCTCACTGCCATTGTGTGGATCCTCATTGTTAAAAGTTGCCTGGTGCTGGACATGATATGAGGTGGCTGGGAAATCTTCCTCCACCTCCCTACCAGTTGAAGACACTCAAGATAAACACAAGATGATCTTGGACTCAAATGAAGCCCTGTCCACATTTTTTCCCCCAGGGTTCCTTTTCACTAGCACCCCACTGTTGCTGGTGAGGATTTGCATTCAAAGAGAAGTCTCTCACACATGCATCACTGAAGAAGTCTTTCTGCAAAAAGAATGCTGCTGGTAACTTAGTCAGATGGAGCATATCTTTTAACACTGAGAAACATCAAGTACACAGAAGGGACTGCTGTGTTGGTGGAGCTGTCTTAGAAGCCCTGACCTGTGACTCTTCTTCTACAGACACACTCTATCCAATAGGTTCCACTGTATCTTCCATTTTATGATAACAGCTTAATAACAGAGAATGGAAAGGAAATAAATGTTGACTGTGGTGTGAGGGAAGTTCTAATACAAAAGTGTATTCCACATAATACATTGGCTCCATGCAATTGTCCAAAAATAAGAGATCTTCAGGAAATAGTAATAAGAGGTTGCTCTCAAATTCTGGGCATCTGAAGATAACAAACTGGAAAAGACATCACCAGAAATATGACCCAGACATGGCAAGTACCACATGGAAGAAAATCAAGATGTAAAGCTCATTCTTCTGCTAAGTGTGTCCAGCAGTGTTTCTCTGTTGGTGAAACAGGCAAGCTGTTCAGAAGGTTGGTTATGTCTTATTCTATGTAAAAACAATAAAAGAGTCTCTGGTGTTTGAGGACTATTTACACGTGTATGTGCACCTCATAACACATGTGCAGGACAATGTTGTAGAATATTGCAGAGAGAGCAGTGCAGAGGGACAGGTGATATAAAAAGGCCCCAAAGGAGAAGGTAGCCAACAGGCAGGTTAAATGACAAGTCAGCAAAGAATCAAGTATGGGAAAGAAGATGTACAAATGAGCTGTGGCCAGTGGCTCCTGCAGCTAAACACTGTTGGTCACGTGCAGACTCAACACAGCCCTTATGTCATAACTTCCCCCAGTTGCCACTAAGAAGTGCCAAGCCTTAATTGAGATCATCTTGCATGTTCATCATGTGAAAAAAAACCAGGGTTATCTTTGTACCATGTATTGTACAAGTATATAAAACCTGAATCTCCAGAGTGTTAATGAAGGACCACAGAGGTGAGCAACAAGCACTGGCTCAGATCAACATGGCATGCAATAATATTCAATGAAAGAATATTACAAATAATAATTGAAGGAGGGTCTTATAAGAACAGCCTATGGTCCATATAAGTAAAGACCATTAGCTGGCACAGGCAGTCACAAGAAAACTTTAGGTAGAGGAAGGGGGCAGAAGTGGAAGGCATGGATGAGGACATAGTAAACCTCCCAGGAAATGGAAGAGCAAGGTACCTATGGAAACCTAGCTTGCCCAATAGGACTGACAGGGCCCGGGGTATCCCAACCCGGCTCCTCAGAGGACTGCCATCTCCCCCCAGGAGCTCCAGGTAAGCCTGACAGTGGAGGGCAAGGAAATTAATTTCCTCCCCGATGCTGAAGCCACCTTCTATGTACTCCTCCCAAGCCCTGGTAAATCATCCTCAGAGGCTGTAGCTGTTATAGGCATGTCTGGGAAGCCAAGAAAGAGATCTTTTTCTCAGCCTTTAGCTCATAGCTGGGGTAAGCTGTTCCATTCCCAAGCCTTTCTGATCCTGTAAAAAGCTTCATATTCACATCAGAAACAATGTCCTCTCAACCCTGAGGCTCTAGAAGGACTCAATATTCTAATAAGTCATCTGTTTTAGAAGCCCAAGGTTTACTGAAACCTTGTCATAGTCCTTACAATACCCCCATCTTAGGGGTACAAGAGCCTAATAGAGGCGGAGGACTAGTTCAGGACTTATAATTAGTAAATAAGGCAGTGATTCCTATCCAGCCAATTGTCCCTAACCCTTATGATTTACTTGCCCAAATTCTGGAAAACACAAAGTGGTTTAGAGTACTAAATCCCAAGGATGCCTTTTTCTACATATACTCCTGTCTCCTAACTCACAGTCCCTGTTTGCCTTTCAAAGATCCCAATAATCAAAGCCATCAGCAAACATGGACAATACTGCCCCAGAGCTTTCGGAATAACCCTCATTTATTTGGGCAGGCCTTTAAACAACGCAAAAAGCCCTTTTACAGGCACCGTCTTTAAGTCTCCCAACAGGTCGGCAGCATCGACTCCTAGATCCATCTGTCTCCGGTGAGCCTTGAACGCCAGCAGAGGAGGAGGACATGTTACAGAATTTACCAGGTCACCAAAAAATACACAGGAGCACTTGGAGGTCCAGGAAATCCCTATTTATTTTCAGATGTTTCACATGTACTAGTACAGTGACTCAGGGGGTCAGTTCTCCAAATCCTGAGTAAGCCAATATGGAGGAAGCTTTCTCTTTATACCCTTCGGTTTCTTTGTTTTCTATCTGTTTCCTAACTACCAGGCTTTTGTGGTGGGCTTCCATAGCCCCTCCTGAGTCAGTTAGAAGGGAAAGTTAGATTGTATCTAAATGCCTGGTCTGGGTGGTGTCAGTGACCTCCCCTGTAGCTAAGCTGCTACATTCTTTGTTTATGGCCCCTTTGTAAATTGGGAATAATTAAGAAAACAGGTCTTGGGAGACCAGATTGTGGAGAAAGGGGCAGTGACTTAATTATAGGCTATCAAGAATGTACATTAGGATACTGGCACAGATTCAGATTGCTAGCCCCCCAAAAATGTCTTATTTTCCCCATCAGACAAAGCTGCATTGCCATCAACTAGATCACCAAATTGCTACTCATGTGAGCCTCTGAAGGACCTGAAACTTCTCCTTCAAAGGGATGCTGGGATATCAATGAGTGGCAGATTAGAAACATACTCTGATATTTCTAGATAAACAATGTTTTCATTTTTTAAATAATTCTTATTCTGTCTTTTTATAAGTGTCATGGAAATCCTAGGCTGGTACCTGGAGTAGATCTTCTCTGCCCTTCCTGGGACCCCATGAGATTCTCCCACTTATGGTTCCCTTTTTTGTATCTCTATGAAGCATAGTGATCCCTCTTTTGGAAAAACTGCTGTTTAAAGCTGCACTTTGAACTACTCTGTTATTCTTAGTCTCGTATTCTGTAGGTCAACTCTGTTATTTTTAGACTGTAAAATAACTTTGTGTTTAGCTTGAATAGAAAAGATAAACTTCATTGTCTGACCTTGCAAGCTAGACATCTAACTGACTTGCTGATATTGATGCCAGGTGCCTGTAAAGATATGATATGATACTCAAGGTTACAGGTGTCTGTATAGATATGATAAGATACTCAAGGTTACAAGTTGTCTTTATAGATATGACAGGTGTTTGCTAGATATGATATGTACTCAAGGTTACAAGCTGTCTACAAAAATAACTTATACAAAGAACTAGAAGGATATAAAAAGGAAATACTCCCTCCTATGTTTGTTCAGAATTTGACAGAGGTAATCTGCTCTGAACCTGCACACAATAAAGATGACTCCTAACTAATTGGCTCATAAAGGCATCTTGTTCAGCTCGCTGATTCGTCATACAACACCTAATGTAGCAAATTTTTCAGCCACACTGGCTCCCCAAATCCCTAACTACTAAGTATATTATAAGCAGCCCAATTCAGGGTTGAATAATCTCAATTAGATATTTATCTCCCACATCTCTTTCAGAGTAAAATGTGTTAAATCTTAGTCTATAGGACAACTTATACTGCCACTACCACCAACCAGGCCAGAACCAGTTCTCAAGCCACTACAGATTTTTATTCACAGAGAAGCCCATGATTCAGCAGGGCAAAGTCTGTGCCATGAATAACACTCCTTGCTGCAAACAGCTTAGCTAAAAAATGCCTCATAGCCTCTTGCCCCAGAAGTCTGGGCACCAATTAAAGATATATTAGCTAACTCCCATTCACAGACCTTGGTTTATACTGTGTTTTTTTTTTATTAATTATCTTTAACCATTGCCTGTTTAATCTTTGGTATGTTTCATATACTTCCATTCAGAAGCCCTAAAGCTACTCCTGATCCTCCGCATGGAACAGCAAATGACGGCCACTACATCCATCTTCCGTGGACCCTTAGACCACCCACTTCCGATGGGACCCCAACTGCTGCCCCAAACTATGATCCCTTTGCCAGCAGGAAGCAGCCAGAAAGATGTGGCCCCCCCTATCCGCAATGGCAGTTGGAGTTTCCTAATCAGACGAGTGGACTGAAACAGGAATTTTAATGGAACATTGGCAGGTTTAGGGAATTTTTAGAATTGGGGTCCATGGGAAAAAACAAAACAGGGCTACAGACAGGGAGAAGGTACATTTCCATAACACAAGGAGCCAGGTGCAGATACATTTCCATAAGACAAGGGAGCAGCAACAGGTGTATTTCCATAAGACAAGGGAACTAGAAATAGCCAAAAGAGGTCTATATATACAAAATGAAGAAGAAGTAAGAAAGCCCAGAAGGAATAGGAGCACAGTGAGGGAGGAGGGCCTCAGGAGTCACTATAGTAACCAATTCTAAAGGGAATATTGACCAATCAGAGGGGATATCAGGACACAGGAACTACAGCCTTTATAAACCATGGAAACAAGAAGTTGGTGGGAACCATTCTCCCTCTCCACATGGCTATTCAAGGAAACTTAGTTGTTACCTACTATAAAAGTTACTAAAATTTTTATATTACATCCCTATTACTATCTATATATATATATAAGGCAATATGAAAAGTGTCCCCTTGGGAGGTCAGATTTCGCCAGGAAAAGGAGAGAGAGAGCTACATAACCAGACACCCGGAGAAGAGAGATCATGGGGAGTCAAAGAAGCAGCCTGCATATGAAAGAAAAGGAGGCATCACCACAAAAGGAAGTAATCAAAATAGAGGCAAGCAATATGACAGAAAGAATTCAGAGAAATGGTCATAAGGTCGCTGAAAAGAATGGAAGACAAATTCAACAATATGTGTAAGAACCACGAGGAAATGAAGAAGAACCAAGAAGAAATGAAAAATGACATCGCTGCTATAAAGAATTCAATAGAAAGCATCAAGAGTAGACTAGAAGAAGCAGAGGACTGCATCTGTGAGCTAGAAGACAAGGTAGAAAAAAATTCCCAAGCACAGCAGAATCCAGAAAAAAAAACCTTAAAAAACATGAGGAGAGCCTAAGGCAGCCGTGGGCGAACTACGGCCCGCGGGCTGGATCCGGCCCATTCAGCTGTTCTGTCCGGCCCGCGGAGCCGAAAGAGCAGAGGGTTCTCTTGCTCTCCCCTCCACTCCTTCACCAGCAGCAGTGTTAACATGGCAATGTCGGGAAACACGGCCGCAGCTCCTTCTTCTGAGTGGGTGGATTTATATCCGCCCATTCAGTAGAAGGAACAACCTCTCAATCTTCCAGAGGCTCCTTGTAATGCCCACGGACGTGTCCCCCGACATCACCCTGGGAATGCGTAGACACGTTATCATGGTGATGTAGGGAGACACGCCCCTGGAGAGCACAGTATCCCCACTGAAGTTGATGTTTTAAAGACCAAAAACCTTTCAACCCAGTCTACATTGCCATCTACATCTACGTCCCGGGCATAATTTGGAAGTTGCACTAAAGAAAATGTTTAATTTACTGTTTACAAATTTTGTTCTTTTCTATTTGTTTTAGTTTTAAATTATTTTATTATATTTAAGTTTAATTTGAAAGGCTTTTGTACCTTTCCTTTGTTAGGCAATTTTATTTTGCCTTTGCCATCTTCAATATAAGGTATGTTATTGTGCTATGATTCCTCCATTTTTTGAGGTTTCAAATTTTAATAATTAGTGTTTACATTCTTCTTGTTAAAATGTTTGAAATGAATAAAACTATTGAAATAAAAAAAAAGACCATACCCTTTTATGTAATGATGTTTACTTTGAATTTATATTAGTTCACACAAACACTCCATCCATGCTTTTGTTCCAGCCCTCTGGTCCAGTTTAAGAACCCATTGTGGCCCTCAAGTCAAAAAGTTTGCCCACCCCTGGCCTAAGGGAACTTTGGGACAACATGAAACAAAACAACATCCATATATAGGGGTGCCAGAAGGAGAGGAAACTGAGCAAGGAATAGAAAACCTGTTTGAAGAAATAATGACAGAAAAGTTCCCTGATATAGGGAGGAAAAAACTCACACAAATCCAAGAAGCTCACAGAGTCCTAAACAAAATGAACCACAAAGACCGATGCCAAGGCACATTATAATTAAACTAGAGGCCCGGTGCATGAAATTTGTGCAGTGGGGGTGTGTGGGGGGAGTCCCTCAGCCCAGCCTGTGCCCTCTCGTAGTCCGGAGCTCTCCGAGAATGTCCAACTGAGGGCAGTCGGACATACTTAGCACTGCCATGGAGGCAAGAGAGGCTCCTGCACGGCCACTGTGTTCACCAGCCTTGAGCCCAGCTTCTGGCTGAGTGGTGCTCCCCCTGTGGGAGTGCACTGATTACCAGGGGCACCTTCCACATTGAGAATCTGTCCCCTCGTGGTCATTGTGTGTCATAGCGACTGGTCATTCTGCCGTTGGGCTGAATCCAGCTCTCCAATATCCCCCAAGGGGTCCTTGATTGTGAGAGGGCACATGCCAGGCCGAGGGACCCCACTGGTGCACGATCGAGGTCGGTGAGAGACACGGTATGTGGGCCAGCTGAAGAGAGACTGTGGGAAGGTTCCAGAGCATGTCCGGCCTGTCTTTCTCGGTCCCGATCAGCCAGATCCAGCAGCAAGCTAACCTACCGGTCGGAGCATTTGCCCCCTGGTGGTCAGTGCATGTCATAGTGACTGGTCGACCATCTACTGTCTGCCCCCTGGTGGTCAGTGCATGTCATAGTGAGTGGTTGAGTGGCCTTAGCATATCATTAGCAAACTACGCTTTGATTGGTTGAACGGCCGACTGAACGACCGAACACTTAGCATATTAGGCTTTTATTATATAGGATTGGCAAACACCAACAAGAAAGTAAGAATATTAAAAGTGGCCAGAGAGAGACAGAAAGTTACCTACAAAGGATCCCCCATCAGACTAGCAATTGATTTCTCAACAGAAACACATCAGGCCAGAAAGGAATGGAATGAACTATACAAAGTCATGCAAAGGAAGGGTCTGAATCCAAGAATACTGTACCCAGCAAGGATATCAATCAAAATTGAGGGGGGAAATCAGGAGCTTCAAGGACAAAAAAGGACAAGAGAGTTTATCACCACCAAACCAGTAATGCAAGAAATGCTAAAGGGTCTTGTTTGCAAGACACAGCCCCCTGTTCGCCTGAGCACTGAGCCACACATCACCGCTTCAGGCTGTCCACCTGGCCCCTCCCCCTAATGATGTAACCAGGTCCAGCTGGCCACCGGATCCCACCGCCACTGGCTCACGTGACCACATCTGGGTATTCCTGAGGCCCTGGCTCACCAAACCAACTTCCGGCTGGCACCAGGCCTCTCCCCATGATGATGTAACCAGGTCCTGCTGGCCACTGGATCCCACTGCCCCAGGCCCACATGACCACATCTGGGTATTCATGAGGCCCTGGCTCACGTGACCAACTTCCGGCTGGCACCAGGCCCCTCCCCCTGATTACATAACGAGATCAACCTGGCCACCTGACCACCCTGCCATGGCCATGGGCCACCGGACCACTTCGGCGTATGCCCCAGGCCGTGGCACAACTGACCAACATCTATCTGGCCACCTGGGCCATCCCCTTAGGTTCGAGACACCGCCCCTTGTACGCCAAGCACTGATCCACACGGGCGGGGTTTCTTGTCTCCTCAGGCGGAGGGTGGACTTCCCAAATTGCTGGAAGTTGGGTTAAAGGCCTAAAACCCACAGCCCCAGATAAACTTCTTCTGATAGCCTGCCTCCGAATCCGTGGGGAGAGCGGCAAGCAAGGGGCCACCAGCCCTCCTTCAAAAAAGCCTTGGGACTCCCTATCGTCCCCACCATGGGGGCATCTCACCCTCGAGTGGCCTTCAACACAGACAGCCTTGCCTGCGGGCTTTAAAATCTGGGCCAGAGTTCTGTTAAGCCCCTTAAAAACCTTTCCCTTGGGGGAGCCAACTCCTTGCCCTACAGTGTCACTTACGGGTGGCGGGGCCCTTAGGTCTGGCTTTCTGCCTCACTTTCTGGGAACGCCCTTCCTTGAGGACAGTGACCTTCCTGGTGCCATCCAGTGTCCGGACCACAGGGAAGTGGGGCTTTGGCGACCCCTTGTGACCCTTCTCCGCATTAGGTGGCCCCACCAGCCTATCCACTAGACCACCTAGAGCTGTTGACGGGCCCCAAGCGCTAGCTCAACTGACCACTTCCAGGTGTTCACCTGGGCGAGCCCACACTGGCGATTATGTCACCATATGCAGCTGTCCACCTGGCCTTACCCCTGAAAAGGTAACCAGGTCCAGCTGGCCACCATACCCCAGCGCGCCTGACTCACGTGACCAAAAACAGGCTGGCACCAGGCCCCTCCCCTGATGACATAACCACGTCCAGCAGGGAACCTGACGCCACCGCCCCCCAATGCCCTGGGCCACCCAACCTCTTCCGGGTATGCCCAAGGCCTTGGCACACCTGACCAATGTCCGGCTGGCCAACTGTAACCTCCCCCTTGTTTTTGAGACACTGCCCATTGTTCGCCTGAGCACTGAGCCACAATGGCTGGGCTTCTTCGCTCCTCACGTGGAGGGTGGACTTCTCTAATCGCTGAAAGTTAGATTAAAGGCCTAACACCCACAGCCCCAAATCACCTTCTCCTCACTGGCAGCCTCCGACCTGGTGGGGAAGGCGGTTTACTGCCAGCCGACCTTCCAGACAGCCATGGGGGTCCATCCGCCTCAGGACTCCCGATCATCCCTACCATGGTGAATCTCATCCTGGAGTGGCCTTCAACCCAGGAAAAAACTGCCTGTGGGCTTTGAAATCCTGGCCAGAGTTGAGTTAAGACACAGAAAACCGTTTTCCTTCTGGAACCCAACTCCAGGCTCCTCCAGTGTAACTAACGGGTGGTGAGGCCTGAGGGCTAGCTTTCGGCCACACACGCGGCAAATGCCCTTCCTTAAGTACATGGACCTTCTTGGTGCCATCAAGGGTCCGGACAACAGGGTAGTGGGGATTGGACAACCTCTTGTGACCCTTCTCCACATTAGGTGGCCACACCAGCCTATCCACTATGCCACCTCCAGCTGTTGACCGGGCCAAAAGCGCTGCCTCACCTGACGACTTACATGGGTACACGTGGGTGAGCAAACCCCGGCAGTTATGTCTCGGCTTCCGATTGTCCACTGGGCCCTTGCCCCTGATGACACAACCATGTCCAGCTGGCCACAGGACAACACTGCTCCTGGCTAACTTGACCAACTTCCAGCTGGAACCTGACTCTGCCCCGGGATAACGTCACCAGGTCCTGAAGGCCACCAAACCACCCCACTGTTCAGGGATCATAGGACACTTCCAGGTATTTTCCAGGCCCGGCACCCCCAACCAACATCCAGCAGGCCACCTGGACACTCCTCCTTGTTTTCGAGACACCGCACCTTGTTCGCCCAAGCACTGAGTCACAGTGGCCTGGCTTGATGGCTCCCTATGCTGACTGTGGTCTTCCCAAATCGCTGGAAGTTGGGTTAAAGGCCTAAACCCAGAGCCCCAGATCACCTTCTCCTCATAGCCTGCCTCCGATCCCGTGTGGAGCGCGGTAAGGAAGGGGCCACCAGGCCTCATTCAAAAAAGCCAAGAGGGTCCATCTGCCACGGGACTCCGCATTGTCCCGACCAAGAGGGAATGTCAACGTGGAGTCGCCTTCGACCCAGACAAAACTGCCTGTGGGCTTTGAAATCTAGGCCAAAATTATGTTAAGCCCCAGAAAACCGTTTCCCTTATGGCAGCCAACTCTGGGCCCATGCAGTGTCACTAACGTGTGGGGGGCCTGAGGGCTAGCTATCGGCCACAATTATAGCAAATGCCCTTCCTTGAGGACATGAAACTTGTTGGTGCAATCCAGTGTCCGCACCACAGGAAGTGGGGATTTGGCGACACCTTGTGACCTCCTCCGCAATAGGTGGCCTATGCAGCCTATGCACTAAACCACCTAGAGCTGTTGACTGGGCCCCAAGCTCTAGCTAACATGACCACTTCTGGTGTTCCGCTCGGCGAGCCCACCACAGAGGTTATGTCACCGTTTTTGGTTGTCCACCTGGTACCTCCCCCTGATGATGTAACCACGTCCAGCTGGCCACCGGAAACCAGAGCCCCTGGCTCAGAAGCCCTACATCCAGATGCCAGCAGTATCCTCCACCCGATGACATAATAAGTTACAGCTGGCCACCACACCCCAAAGCCCCTGGCTCACCTGACCTAATTAGGGTATGCCAGAAATCCTGGCTCACATGACCACCTGCTGGCTAACACCTGGCTTCTTCCCATGATGACTTCACCAGGTCCACATGGACTCCGACCGACCCCACACCACAGGGATCACTGGACAGTTCCGAGTATTTCCCAGGCCTGACAACCCTGACCAACATCCAGTTGGCCACCTGGGCCCTCCCCCTTGTTTTCCAGACACCGCTCCTTGTTCGCACTACCACCGAGCGACACTGCCCATGCTTCTTTGCCCCTCAGGTGGAGGGTGGTCTCCCCAAAGAGCTGAAAATTCGGTTAAAAGCCTAAAACCTACAGCTGAAGATCCCCATCTTCTCAAAAGCTGCCTCTGATCCCGTCGATAGGGTGGCAAGCAGAGGGATGCCAGCCCTCTTTCAAGAAAGCCAGGGGGTCCATCAGCCTCGGTCTCCGCATCGTCCCCTACATGGGGGCATCTCGCCCTGCAATGGCCTTCGACCCAGACAAAACTGACAGCTGGCTTAGAAATCCAGGTAGGATTTTCCTTAAGCCCCAGACAACCTTTTCCTTTCTTGCAGCCAACTATAATCCCCTACAGTGTCACTAATGGGTGAGTGGGGGGGCTGAGGGACACATTTCAGCCACACTCATGACAAACGCCCTTCCTTGAGAACATGGACCTACTTGGTGCCATCCAGGATCTGGACAACAGGGAAGTGGGGTTTTGGTGACCCCTTGTGACCCTCCTCCGCATTAGGTGGCCGCAACTTCCTATCCACTGGAACACCTCCAGCTGTTGACCTGGCCTCAAGCATTCCCTCACCTGACGCTTCCCTGTGTTGATCAGGGCAAATCCACCCTGCCCGTTACCTCACCTTTCTGGCTTTACACCGGGCCGGCCCCCTGATGAGGTAACCTGGTCCAGCTGGCGAATGGACCCCAGTGCCCTTGGTTCACGTGACCAACCTCTGGCTGACACCTGGCCCCTCCCACTGATGACGTAAGCAGGTCCGGCTTCCCAGCAACCCCACCTCCTCTATCTCACTTGAAAACATCCGGGGTGTGCCCAAGGCCCTGCCTCAATTGACAAACCTCAGGCTAGCACCTGGCCCCTCCCGTTGATGAGGTAATGAGGTTTGGCTGTGTACTAGAACCCACCCACGCACCCCTTGCCCCTGGATCACAGGACACTTCCGGGTATTTCCCAGTCCCTGACACCCCAGACCATCATCTCATTGGCAACCTGGGCCCTCCCCCTTGTATTCCAGACAGCATCCTTGTTCGCTCGATCACTGAGCCACAATTTCCGGGCTTCTTTGCCGCTCAGGCGGAGCGTGGACTTACCAAATTGCTGGAAGTTGGGTTATAGGCCTAAACATACAGCCCCAGATCGCCTTCTCCTCATATCCAATCTCCGATCCCTGGTGGAGGGCGGCAAGCATGGGGCTTCCAGCCCTCATTCAAAAAAGCCATCAGGGTCCATCAGCTGTGGGACTCCGATACGTCCCCACCATGAGGGAATCTCAACCTGGAGTCGACTACAACACGCAACACTGCCTGGGTGCTTTGAAATCTAGGCAAGAATTGTGTTCAGCCCCAGAAAACCGTTTCCCTTCTGGCAGCCAACTCTGGGCCCATCCACTGTCGCTAATATGTGGGGGGCCTGAGGGCTAGCTTTAAACCTCAATTATAACAAATGCCCTTCCTTAACACATGGACCATGTTGGTGCCATCCAGTGTCTGCATCACAGGGAAGTGGCCTGTGGCGTCCCCTTGTGACCATCCTCCGCAATAGGTGGTCCCACCAGCCTATGCACTAGACCACCTAGAGCTATTGACTGGGCTCAGGCTCTAGCTAATCTGACCACTTGCGTGTGTTCCCTTGGGCGAGCCTACCCCAGTGGTTATGACACCGTTTGTGGTTGTCCACCTGGCCCCTCCCTCTGATGATGTAACCAGGTCCAGCTGGCCACCGGAAACCATTGCCCCTGGCTACGAGGCCTATCTCCAAATGGCGGCAGTCTCCTCCACCTGATGACATAACAAGTTACAGTTGGCCGCCACACCCCACTGCCCCTGGCTCAGCTGACCACATCAGGTATGCCAGATATCCTGCCTCACATGACCACCTGCTAGCTAACACCTGGCTTCTTCCCATGATGACTTCACCAGGTCCCCATGGACTCCTACCCACCCCACAAGCCCAAGGATCCCTGGACAGTTCCGGGTATTTCCCAGGCCCTGACACACCTGACCAACATCCAGTTGGTCACCTGGGCCCTCCCCCTGTTTTTCCAGACACCGCTCCTTGTTCACACGACCACCGAGCGACACTGCCCCTCAGGCGGAGGGTGGTCTCCCCAAAGAGCTGGAAGTTCAGTTAAAAGCCTAAAACCCAGAGCTGAAGATCCGCATGTTGTCAAAGGCTGCCTCCGGTCCCATCCATAGGGTGGCAGCAGGGGGCTCCAAGCCCTCTTTCAAGAAAGCCAGAGGGCCCATCTGACTCCGGAATCTGCATCGTCCCCAATATGGGGGCATCTAGCCCTGCAATGGACATTGACTCAGAAAAAACTAACCGCAGGATTAGAAATCCAGTAAGGAGTTGCGTAAAGTCCCAGACAACCTTTTCCCTTCTTGCAGCCAACTCCAGTCCCCTCCTGTGTCAGTAATGGCTGTGGGGAGGCGGCTGAGGTATATATTTCAGCCTCACTCATGGCAAACGCCCTTCCTTGAGGACATGGGCCTCCTTGGTGCCATCCAGGATTCTGACCACAGGGAAGTGCGGTTTTGGTGACCCCTTGTGACCCTCCTCCACATTAGGTGGCCCCAATTTCCTATCCCCTGGAACACCTCCAGCTGTTGACCAGGCCTCACCTGACGCTTCCCTGTGTTGACCTGGGCAAACCTCCCTCCCGGTTAAGGCACCATCTCTGGCTTTCCACCGGGCTGGCCCCCTGATGAGGTAACTAGGTCCAGCTGCGGAACGGGCCCCAGCCCCCTTGGTTCACGTGACCAACTTCTCGTGGGCACCTGGCCCCTCCTCCTGATGACGTAACCAGGTCGGGCTTCCCAGGGACCCCAGGTCCTCTGTCTCACTTGAAAACATCAGGGGTGTGCCCAAGGCCCTGCCTCACGTGACCAACCTCCGGATAGCACCTGGCCCCTCCCCTTGATGAGGGAAAGAGGTAGGGCAGCCGACCCGACCCCCACAACCGCCCTCACCGCCCAGAAAAAACTGGACACTTCCGGGTATTTCCTAGTCCCTGACACCCCTGACCCACATCCCGTTGGCCACCTGGGCCCTCCCCTTGTTTTCCAGACACCGCTCCTTGTTGGCCCGACCACTGAGCCACAATTCCGGGCTTTTTTGCCCCTCAGGCGGAGCGTGGAATTCCCAAATCGCTAAAAGTTGGGTTAAAGGCCTAAACATACAGCCCCAGATCACCTTCTCCTCATAGCCTGCCTCCGATCCCTGGTGGAGGGCGGCAAGCATGGGGCTGCCAGCCCTCAAGCAAAAAGCCATCAGAGTCCATCTGCCTCGGGACTCCGCTACGTCCCCACCATGGGGGAATCTCAACCTGGAGTCGACATCAACACACAACACTGCCTGGGTGCTTTGAAATCTAGGCCAGAATTGTGTTAAGCCCCAGAAAACCGTTTCCCTTCTGGCAGCCAACTCTGGGCCCATCCAGTGTCACTAACGTGTGGGGGCCTGAAGGCTAGCTTTCGGCCTCAATTATAGCAAATGCCCTTCCTTGACACATGGACCATGTTGGTGCCATCCAGTGTCCGCATCACAGGGAAGTGGCCTTTGGCGACCTCTTTTGACCCTCCTCCGCAATAGGTGGTCCAAAAGCCTATGCACTAGACCACCCAGAGGTATTGACTGGGCTCCAAGCTCTATCTAATCTGACCACTTCCGGGTGTTCCCCTGGGCGAGCCCACCCCAGTGTTTATGTCACCGTTTGTGGTTGTCCACCTGGCCCCTCCTCCTGATGGTTTAACCAGGTCCAGCTGGCCACTGGAAACCAGAGCCCCTGGCTTCGAGGCCTATCTCCAGATGGCGGCAGTCTCCTCCACCTGATGACATAACATGTTACAGCCGGCCAGCACACCCCACAGCCCCTGGCTCACGTGACCACATCTGGGTGTGCCAGAAATCCTGCCTCACATGACCAGCTGCTGGCTAACACTTGGCTTCTTCCCATGATGACTTCACCAGGTCCCCATGGCCGCCTACGCACCCCACACGCCCAGGGATCCCTGGACAGTTCCGGGTATTTCCCAGGCCCTGAGACGCCTGAGCAACATCCATTTGGTCACCTGGGCCCTCCCCCTGGTTTTCCAGACACTGCTCCTTGTTCACACGACCACCAAGCGACACTGCCCGTGCTTCTTTGCCCCTCAGGTGGAGGGTGGTCTCCCCAAAGAGCTGGAAGTTCGGTTAAAAGCCTAAAACCGAGATTACATATGTCCCCCTTTTTCCCCCATTGACTTCCTCCAGCCCACCGCCCCTCCCAACCCAAGCCTTCACCACCGCGCTGTCTGCGAACATGGGTTCTGCATAAAGTCTTATAAGAAACTTTGGGAAAGGAATTCCAGAAGGAGGTGGGGGACTGCTGAACGGGGTTCCCCTGACCTGGCAGCACGAACTGCGGCTGGGTCCCCTCCCGGAGCTGCGGGCTTGGACGCGGAGTCTGCGCCATCTTGATCCGGAAAGTGGAGCTTATCTGAAGCCTGAGAATCCACAACGGCGGCACCCCAGGAACAGCTGCGAGCCCCAGAACAACGCTCCCCAACTGGCGCAAGCACACGGGTTCAGAGAAGCTCTACACTCCACTACGGAAAGGTCAGATTTCGCCTGGGATAAGGTGAGGTCTCTGGTCCCGGCGGGAGAGAGGAACGCGCGTTTTGCGGGAGCTGGAGGACCAGGGAAGTCTGTGCCTAGAAAAATCCGTGGCTGTAGGGGCTGGCGTGATCTGTGACTGTGGAAAGGGGTCCTCAGAGCTGCTAAGAGAAGGGCACTCTAAAAAGCAACCCATTCTGATCTGAAGTGCAGGGACACCCTAAGAATTTCAGGCAGTCCAGACTTACGCGCAGCCCGTGCGCTCCCTGGGTGCCTGGGCTTACTCGCAGTCCCGGAATTCGCACACTTGGGCTTTTTCCTCTTCAAATCCTTGCATCTGATTACTAAGCCCAATACATAGGATCACCCAGTTGGGGACACCCTGGGAGACTGCAGGGGAAGGTTGTTTTTCTGGAACCTGGGGATCGGAGCGGGGAGCGACCATCAGAGAGCCAGCTCTGAGGCAGCCCACTCCCACAGGCCCCTGGCGAGTGCCACAGGGAAAGAAGGCTCTAACACTGCCTAGAGAGGCCATAGATAGACCCGGAAGTCAATCCAGAAACACTGCCACCCAGGGGCTGAATCACAAATTGACTCTTGTGTAATCAAAAATAAAGGAATACGAGAAATTAAGACACACCGCCTGCTTAAAATCAGGACTGGCTTACAACACCGAAGAGCAGTGGATCGCAGGGAACTGCAATACTGCCTGGACTGAGAAACAGGCGTGCCAAACAGAAAAACAGAGGAAGTGAATGACCTTCACTACTCCACATTTTATTTTTACCTTTTATTTTTTTTATTTTTTTATTTTTTTTAAATTTTCATTTTTTGCATCTTTTAATCAAGAAACTTTTTTTTCTTTTTTCATCACTTGATTTTACCTTTTTAATGATTACATTTTTATTTTCAATCCGTATTATTACTACTGCTATTTTATCTTTTTTTTTTTTTTAAAGTGTCATTTTATTTTCTCTTCATTTTATTTTGGGATTAGGGTTCTACATTCTATTTTTTATCTTTCCTTTAGCATCATTTTACTCTACCTCAACTCTACCTTTAGGCCATCACTCTCTTCCTAACCTCCCCCTTTTCAGTGTCCTGTTTGTCTTACCCTTTTACTGCTTTAGATTTTCCCTATTCTTTCTGTTTACCCCTTGTTAAAATTTCACCCTACTTACATATCTAATCTCCAATCCCCTGCTCCAAGTCCACATACACCTTTCCCTTCGCTGTCTGAGTTATCCATAAACTTGTCCTTATCTCTGTCCTTTTGTTGTTGTTTGCTTGAATGTAGATTATATCCAATTTTTATGTTTTTTTTGTGAGACTGTTTTGCTTATTCTTCTTTTATTTATTTTTTTGTTTGTTTTGTGCTTCAGCTTTCCCTTGCCTCACTCCATATTAATTGGTGTTGTAGTTTGTACTAATCCCCAGGCACTTGTTGCTGGCATTTGCTGGGATTAGTGATTGTTCTATTGGAGTTTTATCCCCAATATATATAGTCTGTTCCCCTTTCTCTCTTAGTCAATTTCTTGTCTCTCTTACTTTTTTTTTTTCTCTTTACTTTCCCTTTTCCCAATTTCATTTTCACACTCCTTTTTTCTTTTTTTTTTCTTTCTTTCTTTTTTCCTCTTCTTCTTTCTCTTCTATCACCTAATTTGCCTTTCTCTGGTGGTCACCTTTATTGGAGGTTATTAATATCGTGAATACATTCCTGTTCAGTGCCTTGTGAGTTGTACCTGGTAGTGCTGTATTTTGTGCCTTTAAAACAACCCAGGAGAGAGAGAACTACATAACCAGACACCCAGAGAAGAGAGACCATGGGGAGACAAAGAAGCAGCCCGCATATGAAAGAAAAGCAGGCATCACCAGAAAAGGAAGTAAACGAAATGGAGGCAAGCAACCTTCCAGAAAAAGAATTCAGAGAAATGGTCATAAGGTGGCTGAAAAGAATGGAAGACAAATTCGACAATATGAGCAAGAACCAAGAGGAAATGAAGAAGAACCAAGAAGAAATGAAAAATGACATCGCTGCTGTAAAGAACTCAATAGAAAGCATCAAGAGTAGACTAGAAGAAGCAGAGGACCGCATCAGTGAGCTAGAAGACAAGATGGAAAAAAATACCCAAGAAAAGCAACTTCTAGAAAAAAAAATTAAAAGGCAGGAGGAGAGTCTAAGGGAACTTTGGGACAACACGAAACAAAACAACATCCGCATAATAGGGGTTCCAGAAGGAAAGGAAGCTGAGCAAGGAATAGAAAACCTCTTTGAAGAAATAATGACAGAAAATTTCCCAGATATAGGGAAGAAAAAACCCACACAAATCCAAGGAGCTCACAGAGTCCCAAGCAAAATGAACCCCAAAAGACCGACGCCAAGGCACATTATAATTAAATTGGCAAACACCAACGACAAAGTAAGAATCTTAAAAGCAGCAAGAGAGAGATAGAAACTTACATACAAAGGAACCCCCATCAGACTAGCAACTGATTTCTCAACAGAAACTCATCAGGCCAGAAGGGAATGGAATGAAATATACAAAGTCATGCAAAGGAAGGGGCTGAATCCAAGAATACTGTACCCAGCAAGGCTGTCAATCAAAATTGAAGGTGAAATCAGGAGCTTCACAGACAAAAAAGGACTAAGGGAATTTATTACCACCAAACCAGCAATGCAAGAAATGCTAAAGGGTCTACTGTAAAAAAAAAAAATAAATAAAAAGAAAGAAAGAAAGAAAGAAACAGGAAGCGAAGAAGTAACACAGGGGTAAAGAATAGGAATGGCGACAAATAAGTACCTATCAATAATAACTTTAAATGTAAATGGATTAAATGCCCCAATCAAAAGACATAGGGTAACAGATTGGATAAGAAAACACGACCCATATATCTGCTGTCTACAAGAAACCCACCTCAGAAAAAAAGACGCACACAGACTGAGGGTGAAGGGATGGAAAAAGGTTTTCCAGGCAAATGGAACTGAAAAAAAAGCTGGGGTAGCAATACTTATTTCTGACAAATTAGATCTCAAACTGAAGGACATAACAAGAGATAAGGAAGGCCATTTCATAATACTAAAGGGAGCAATCCAACAAGAAGAAATAACTCTGGTAAACATATATGCACCCAATACAGGAGCACCCAAATACATAAAAAAACTCCTGGAAGATATCAAGGGAGACATTGACAGCAATACAATCATAGTAGGAGACTTTAATACCCCACTATCACCATTGGACAAATCCTCTAAACAAAACATCAGCAAAGAAACATCAATCCTAAATGACTCACTAAACCAGATGGAATTAATTGACATCTTCAGAACATTTCACCCCAAAGCCACAGAATATACATTCTTCTCAAGCGCACATGGGTCATTTTCAAAGATAGACCATATGTTGGGACATAGGCAAAGTCTCTTCAAATTCAAGAAGATAGAAATCATATCAAGCATCTTCTCAGACCACAGTGGCATAAAACTGGAAATCAACTACAATAAAAACAACCCAAAGAAATCAAACACATGGAGACTAAACAGCATGCTATTAAACCATGACTGGGTTACCAGAGAGATCAAAGAAGAAATAAAAAACATCATGACAACAAATGACAATGAAAACACTACAATCCAAAATCTATGGGACACAGCGAAAGCAGTCTTGAGAGGGAAGTTCATAGCTCTACAAGCCTACTGCAAAAAACAAGAAACAGGGGTAATAAATTACCTAACCCAACAACTCAAAGAGTTAGAAAAAGAGCAACAAGAAAAGCCCAGTGTAAGCAGAAGGAAGGAAATAATAAAGATCAGAGCACAGATAAACGACATAGAGACCAAAGAAACAATACAAAAGATCAACAAAACCAAGAGCTGGTTCTTTGAAAGGATAAACAAGATTGATGAACCTCTAGCCAGGCTCACCAAGAAGCAAAGGGAGAGGACCCAAATAAACAAGATCAGAAATGAAAGAGGTGAAATAACAACAGATCCCGCCGAAATACAAAGGATTGTTAAAAAATACTACGAACAACTCTATTCCAACAAACTGGACAACCTGGAGGAAATGGACATATTCCTAGAAAAATATAACCTTCCAAAACTCAATCAGGAAGAATCTAAACAGCTCAACATGCCAGTAACTATGGAAGAAATTGAAGCAGTCATCAAAGAGCTTCCGGCAAACAAAAGCCCGGGGCCAGACGGCTTCACTGGAGAGTTCTACCAAACATTCAAGGAAGAACTAAAACCTATCCTCCTCAGACTATTCCAAAAAATTCAAGAGGAAGGAACACTTACAAGCTCCTTCTATGAAGCCAGCATCACCCTAATACCAAAACCAGATAAAGACAAAACAATGAAAGAGAATTACAGGCCAATATCCCTCATGAATGTAGATGCCAAAATCCTCAACAAAATTCTAGCAAATAGGATCCAGCAGTACATCAGAAAGATCATACACCATGACCAAGTAGGGTTTATCCCAGGAATGCAAGGATGGTTCAATATCCGCAAATCAATAAATGTGATACATCACATAAACAAATTGAGAGATAAAAATCACATAGTCATATCAATTGATGCAGAAAAAGCATTTGACAAAATCCAACACCCTTTCTTGATAAAAACTCTCAACAAGGTGGGAATAGAAGGATCATACCTCAACATCATAAAAGCTATATATGATAAACCCACAGCTAACATCATACTCAATGGGCAAAAACTAAAACCATTTCCCCTAAGAACAGGAACAAGACAGGGATGCCCACTCTCACCACTCCTGTTTGACATAGTACTGGAAGTATTAGCCACTGCAATTAGACAAGAAGAAGAAATAAAAGGCATCCAAATTGGAAAAGAAGAAGTAAAGAGGTCCTTATTTGCAGATGACATGATATTGTACATAAAAAACCCGAAAGACTCCATCAAAAAACTAACAGACTTAATAAATGAATTCGGCAATGTAGCAGGATACAAAATTAACACCAAGAAATCTATGGCATTTCTATACACCAACAATGAACTTACAGAAAGAGAGACTAAAAAAGCAATCCCATTTTCCATCGCACCAAAAAAATTAAGATACTTAGGAATAAACCTAACCAAGGAGGTAAAAGACCTATATGCGGAAAACTACAGGACACTGAAAAAAGAGATAGAGGAAGATGTAAACAGATGGAAGAACATACCATGTTCATGGATTGGTAGAATCAACATCATTAAAATGTCCATACTACCCAAAGCAATCTATAGATTCAATGCACTCCCCATTAAAATACCAACGGCGTATTTCACAGACCTAGAAAGAACTCTCCAAAAATTCATCTGGAATAAAAAAAGACCCCGAATAGCCACAGCAATCCTGAGAAAGAAGAATAAAGTAGGAGGGATCTCAATACCAGATTTCAAGCTGTATTACAAAGCCACTGTCATCAAAACAGCCTGGTACTGGCACAAGAACAGACATATAGATCAATGGAACAGAATAGAGAATCCAGATATCGACCCAAACCAATATGCGCATTTAATATTTGACAAAGGAGGCATGAACATACAATGGAGTCAAGACAGTCTCTTTAATAAATGGTGTTGGGAAAATTGGACAGATACATGCAAAAAAATGAAACTAGATCACCAACTTACACCATACACAAAAATAAACTCAAAATGGGTACAGGACTTAAATATAAGACGGGAAACCATAAAAATACTAGAGGAATCCACAGGCAGCAAAATCTCAGACATATGCCAAAAGAACTTTTTCAGTGATACTGCCCCTAGGGCAATGGAAGCCAAACAGAAAATAAACAAATGGGACTACATCAAAATAAAAAGCTTTTGCACAGCAAAAGAAACCATCAACAAAACAACAAGAAACCCCACTGTATGGGAGAACATATTTGCAAATGGTATCACTGATAAAGGTTTAATTTCCAACATCTACAGGCAGCTTATACAACTTAATAAAAGGAAGATAAATGACCCAATAAAAAAATGGGCAACGGACCTAAATAGAAGCTTTTCGAAAGAAGACAGAAGGAAGGCCAAGAGACACATGAAAACATGCTCAAAGTCACTAATTATCCGAGAGATGCAAATCAAAACAACAATGCGATACCATCTCACACCTGTCAGAATGGCTATCATCAACAAATCAACAAACGACAAGTGTTGGCGAGGATGCGGAGAAAAAGGAACCCTCGTGCACTGCTGGTGGGAATGCAGACTGGTGCAGCCACTGTGGAGAACAGTATGGAGTTTCCTCAAAAAACTGAAAATGGAACTCCCATTTGACCCAGTAATCCCACTCCTAGGAATATATCCTAAGAAACCAGAAACACCAATCAGAAAGGATATATGCACCCCTATGTTCATAGCAGCACAATTTACAATAGCTAAGATTTGGAAACAGCCTAGGTGCCCATCAGCAGATGACTGGATCAGAAAACTATGGTACATCTACACAATGGAATACTATGCTGCCGTAAAAAAGAAGGAATTACTACCATTTGTAGGCACTTGGATGGAATTAGAGAACATTATGCTAAGTGAAATAAGCCAGTCAATGAAAGAAAAATACCACATGATCCCACTCATTTGGGGATAATGAAAAACATTATAAACTGATGAACAAAAAGATAGTTACAGAGGCAGTAAAGCATCAAACAGACCGTCAAATTACAGTGGTAAGGTTAGGGAGAGGTGGGGGAAATAAGAGATCAACTGAAGGACTTATATGCATGTATATAAGAGAAACCAACGGATGCAAAACATTGGGGGGTGAGGGCATGTATGGGAGTGGGGTGGGGGTGGGGGGCAATGGTAAGATATGTACACATATAATACCTTAATAAAATTTGAAAAAAAAAAAAAAAAAAAGCCTAAAACCGAGAGCTGAAGATCCGCATATTGTCAAAGGCTGCTTCCGGTCCCATCCATACGGTGGCAAGCAGTCAACTGCCAGCCCTTTTTCAAAAAAGCCGGGGGGCCCATCTGCCTCGGGACTCCGCATCGTCCTTAACAAGGGGGCATCTCGCCCTGCAATGGACTTTGAGCCGGACAAAACTGACCCAGGGCTTAGAAATCCAGTAAGGAGTTTCCTTAAGCCCCAGACAACCTTTTCCCTTCTTACAGCCAACTCCAGTCCCCTCCAGTGTCACGAATGGCTGTGGCGGGCGGCTGCGGGATAGATTTCAGCCTCCCTCATGGCACACGCCCTTCCTTGAGGACATGGGCCTCCTTGGCGCCATCCAGGATTCGGACCACAGGGAAGTGCGGTTTTGGTGACCCCTTGTGACCCTCCTCCGCATTAGGTGGCCCCAACTTCCTATCCCCTGGAACACCTCCAGCTGATGACCAGGCCTCACCTGACGCTTCCCTGTGTTAACCTGGGCAATCCACCCTCCCGGTTAAGGCACCATTTCTGGCTTTCCACCGGGCCGGCCCCCGGATGAGGTAACCAGGTCCAGCTGCTGAACGGGCCCCAGCCCCCTTGGTTCACGTGACCAACTTCTCTCGGGCACCTGGCCCCTCCCCCTGATGACGTAACCAGGTTGGGCTTCCCATCGACCCCAGGTCCTGCGTTTCACTTGAAATCATCAGGTGTGTGCCCAAGGCCCTGCCTCACGTGACCAACCTCCGGATAGCACCTGGCCCCTACCCTTGATGAGGGAAAGAGGTAGGGCAGCTGACCCGACCCCCAC